>NC_036651.1:2082984-2158348 GCF_002806865.2 Cucurbita pepo subsp. pepo | reverse complement strand
TTTTTTTTTGGGGGGGGGGGGGGATAAGAAATCAAACTAGGAAATTAAAGTAAACCCAACCAAGAAATTATGACATAGATCTTGTTCTTTTGGATTGGAGTCCTTTTTGTAGTTAGTGTCGGGCTTCTGTTTTATTTTTTGGCTCGTTTTTTTTTTTTTCTTTACGCCCTTGTACTCTTTCATTCTTTTTCAATGAAGTTTGGTTTCTTACCTAAAAACAACAAAGGGACAACTAAAAAGACATTTCCTATTTCTTTTTGAAAATCCCTCTCAATGTAGTAAAGAAACTGTTTTTCCAAAGAAGCTTCCACTTCCCCTAATATGTGGGTGTAAGAAAATCTCCTCTGGATTACTGATTACGCTGTAGCTAACCATAATGTTTTGCACAGCCTTCACCAGAGGTTTAAACTTTAAAGCAAGACAGACAAAGCCAAAAATGATTATTTTCTTCCAATGATTCATGATTCACTTCCGTCAATGCCTGATTACAAAGAATAATCCGGTACAGATAAAGAGCACTGTGGAAAACCCCTAGCTGAAACAAAAAAAAAGGATTTTGAAATTGTAATGTATTTGTCCTACCTTCTAGCCTATCAATACCTTTTCTTGAATGATTATTATTATTTTTTTTTTTTCTAATTAGAAAATTTATAATATATTAATGTGGTATAACATTCCTTTGCAGGCAAGTGGTTTACCTCCATCTGCATTTCAAGTTCCATATGACACTTTCAGACAAGGATGTGGTTCTGGTGCAACAAGCAGCTTTCAGGATGCTGACCATTCAGTTGAATCTTCTGTTGATTCAAGTGAGGAAATTAGCTCGAAAGAATTGGATTATGAGTTCATTTGTTTCTTCCTCTCTAGCCCAAGGCTCAATTTGTATAGGTCAATTGACTTCCGCTGTGAAGATATGATTTCAGGTGGGTGTACTATTAAAGTTAAAAGTAAATAAATATAACAGAATACCTTCTGTTGAGTTGTAGCTAGTAGTTATTTCAGTTGAAGACTTGTAATATCATGCATGATGTTCTACTTGTCTTGTGAGTGACACAATCTTTTACTGCTCGCATTAGTAAATTGGTCAATTTATTTTACCAAACGCCAATACTTTTCATTATCTGTAGGAAGTGATGGGATCTTATCTGAGGCAACATGGCTTCTTAATAGCGGCCTTCTTCCAGATTCAAATTCTGCCACTCGAGCTATTGGTTATAGACAAGTACATCCTGGACATCTTAATATATTTCAGTCTTTATATTTGAGTATGGTGTGCGGAAGCTTTCTATTATTGTTTGTTTACTCTGACCTTTCTATTTGCAGAGATTATGCAATGAAACCGTTAAGGGTACTTCATTCTGGTTCCATTCTGGTTCCATTCGTTGTTAAAAAAATTATGAGCTTGGACTTGATTATATGTTAAGTAGAAGTCACAAAAACTTAAGCTATTAAGTAGAATGGTTTGAATAGTATTATACTCAATATAAACTTCAACTTTAGCAATGTGGGATTTATTTTTAATAATCGCCTTTATGCACATGGTCGACCTTTTTCATGTACTGGATGCGAGCACAAAGAAGCTCTATTGAGCAGAGTTTTGATATTATGTGTGTGCGTGTGTTGAGCTTCCCTCTATTCTTTTGCCTTCTCATTGAAAATTCATGAATGATCAAGTACAAGCCTCTTGGAAGGGTTGTGGGCTTGTGGCTGTCTGCAGCTAATTCATTACCTAATATGTAGCACTTTCAAAGGCTGTAATAGAAAATAATAATAATAATAATAAATAAAACAAAGAAGAGGAAAGGAAAATCGACAAAATATGACTGGAATTTCTTCTGGGGAGGATGTTCTTAGCTACGCAGCCATGAAACAATTTGTCAGGAAGCAGCACCCCACAACTTATCTCGGTTTAAACATAGATAATATTAATTCTTGTACTTGTTAAATGGCTTTGAAGGTTCCCAAGAGAAACTGACTCTCCTAGATACAAAGTTAATACCATCTACTATGGTAGGAACTTCCTTCGCTAATTCATGGAGACTGCAGAAGCCATTGAAAGTCTTTGTCATAACTTCTTCATATGATTTCTTTAACTTCTTTTTTTGTTTTTTTTATATCCTATAACTTCTTGATAAGTTCCATAAATTACATTGTGGAACTGTCATCTTTTTTAGCATTTATTTTGCACCTAATTTTGTTAGTTTTACTCTTCAGTGTAGGCAAGATATGCAGCCACTAATCTATTGTGAATCATGAATTTCAGGCTATGGAGTACCTATTAAGGTGTAGGCAACAAGGTGGAAGGAGTTCTCCAGGAGAGTTCTTTGCCTTTCTCTCTGGATTTCAGAAAGCATCTAGGTAATTCCATTGTGCGTGTGAGCCAAATGGCTTTAGTTTTGAGAAAGCTATGCGTCCAAGTTGTTCTAGATTTTGAGGATATTTGTTCAGTGGACAATTAATCAACTGGCTCAATAGAAATTTCAAACTGTGTTCACAGTAAATTATATGATTTGTTTCAAGGAAAAAAAAAGTTGGATGATTATTGTCAAATTATGAAGCCATATAACAAGATGGACTAGGTTACTCTTTTGTTTTCAAAAACCATCGGAATTGGAATAAACAATCTCCTCTTTTATGCAAATACAACACAGATCAGTCTATGCATAGATAAGGTCTTTGGCCTACAAATATTCTCTAGGGCTTAGACCTTCCAACATAACAAGCTCCTCTCCACAATACATCTTTGGGTGTTTTCCTAAAACTAAATTTGATTGAATGGAATGACTTAAGGGTAGAAAAAAGGTTGAATCCAACAGCGGCAGAAAATAGTTCTGAAATCCTTTCTTAACCAGATTACGCCTAGGTATGAGATCTGTTGAGAATTTCAAATGCGGTTACAGCCTGTTTGAACTAGCATTAGCTTTATATTTTATGGCCTTGCCCAATGGTTCTTGCTGATTCCTTGTGGGAGAAGTACTTTGAGTACAAACCATGCTTATAGTGCAATATACTCCCCTTATCTTTCTAATATATTCCCTATGCTTTTGCGTTTTGTTGGATTTCAAATCAGAAACTGAAAAATCACTGTGCAGAAATTTTGCAAAAAGGCAATTGACTTGGTTTAGGAATGAGCGGATATATCACTGGCTTGATGCTTCTAAACCCCTGGTATGTTATTTATTTATTTATTTTCTTTCTTCTGTTCAAACTACATTTCTTTCCCACTATGAAAAGTAGCGCTGCCAATTGTGTCCTCCACATACTCTGTATTTTACAACCTTCATTCTCTAATCTAAAAGTTGATCGCTGATGTTCTTGTTATTCACTTGATTGAATTCTGTAATCGTCTTAAACTAATTTTCTTAGTGGAAGGGTTTTAATTATAGTTTCTTCATCGTGCTTAAATAATTAAGTTTTACAATACATTCTACTTCGGATACTAATACTAGTAAATTTCGATGTATGACCACGTATGAACTATCTTTACTATGCAACTGTTCTATTTTTCTCAAAGATTTTATACCTCTAAATTCCTGTAGTTCGTCTATGAAACCATGAAGACTTTGAAGTTGTTGAGAAGTCTCTTACAAAAGGAGAAAGAGAATTAGTATTTCTAATCATAGCCTTTGTTGAGAATTTTCCCGTTCAGCATGGTTGTTTCTGTACAATCCTTTTGTGTCAATTTCAAACTCAACCATTTACTTCTATCAACATGCTGCTTTCTTCTTCTTGTAAAATATGGTTCGGGTAGTATCATTCTATAGTCAGCATGCATTCAACCCATGACTAAACCCGTGCTTATGTAAGCAACGCGTCAATGCTTCAGTGACTTGGTTTTTTAATGAGCACAGGAGTAGATGAATCTTACATGGATAAATCCATTGTATTCATGTTAATGATTGAATTGTAAGGACAGTTCATTATAACAATGCATCAAGAGTTGTTTAAATTACTAGTTCCATGTTTATAGTAACAATTTTATGATGAAATTCTCAGTCTGTTCTGATCAATGTGTGGGACAAAAATATTTGCAGGAAAATGCACTCAACTTTATTTATGATGCTTACCATAATGAAAGTGGAAATATCTCCGTTCCAGATTCACTTAGAATGGAGAAAGACATTTCCAGTCACCGAGAGGCTTCGGAACTCAAGGCTTATCGAGCGAAAAATAGGTACTACTTACAGTCAAGTCAATTATATCACATGGGCATTATTGTATCAAATCATGAAATGTGCTAATAACAGCTTCTTCACCCCCCAATTCACAGATATTTTGTTAAACGTGAAGATTGTGCTGATGTTTTGGATTGGATAAAAAGAACCCAAAGTGTTTACCAAGATAATCCTGTCGCTTGAACGAGTCGATCTCGACCTCATTTTTTTATGCAAAGGAATCATACTTACCAAAAAATCTTGGTAGGCCATTGACTTTACTCCTATACAATACATTTCATTTTTCAGCTTGTTCGGGTTAAAATCGTTCTGATGCATGGATTTTTCTGCAGCAGATCTCATTTGAGTTGTCCATAAGTTCAGAAGTTTGATAATGCTGCTTCTCAATATCGGATTTTCCCCCCCATTTTTGGTCATCTTAAAGAAGGCGAGCTTGATTATATTCAGCGCTTGCAGTTACAGAACTCCAGAATGATGAGTTCCCAATGACCATTCAGTCTTCAAAGTGGTCAGTATGCCTTATTTTTTGGAGTTGGTCTAATTTATTTTGAGATACTTATATCTTGTCCTATGAACCAACCTGACTTTGATGCTTTTTCTTTCTTTTTTTTTTTTTTGGTTAGTTTTGTTCTTTGAATGAATAGGAATATTATGTAAAGTGATAGTAATATTCTAGCAGATTAAAGTTGCACACATTCCCATAAAAAGATGACCAGATGGCCTCATTGAAAGGCATCAGCCATGGCCAAAGGGCATCCATCTCCTTTGCTGATAAGAGCAAGAAAAGAAAATGGTCCAAAATCTTTTTCAAGGATGCCCTTCACTTTAATCATCTTGTTTTGCCCACCAACACTATGAACTTATTTGGTTTTTTCATGGTATTGTGTTGAAAAAATTCATCCAAGTGTCGTTTTTTCTCTCATGTAATGAGTTATGTAATAGCCCAAGTCTGAGCCTACCGCTAGCAAATATTGTTCTTTCTAGGCTTTTTCTTTCGGACGTCCTCGTTAATGTGGGGATCTCACAATCGATGTTAGGGAGAGGTTTTCACATTCTTACAAAGAGTGTTTTGTTCCTCTCTCCAATCGATGTGTGATCTCATAGTCTACCCCTTTCGAGACCCAACGTCTTCGCTAGCACACCGTTCAATGTCTACTCCCCTTCGGAGCTTAGTGTCCTTATTGACACACTGTTCCTGTGTTTGGCTTTGATACCATTTGTAACAACCTAAGCCCACCACTAACAAATATTATATGCTTTGACTCGTTACATATCATTGTCACCCTCACGATTTTAAACGCGTCTATTAGGGAGAGGTTTCTCCACGCTTATAAAAAATGCTTTGTTATCTTTTTCAACCAACGTGGGATCAACATATATAAAATTAGAAATAGAAAGATTAAAACTATTTATTACCAATTAAAGTTTGAGATTAAATTATTATTTTCTTTTATAAGAGCTAAAANACGTCTCAGGTGCATACATCATCACCACACTTTCACTTACTCCTATCATCTCTATTTAAATCTAATAAATTTTTAAATTTTTAAATTTTTATAAAATTTGTATTTTATACCCATTCAAAGTTTAAAACGCAATTTCTTTAAATTCATGGTTTAAATTGTCAATATAAATATTTTTAAAAATAAAACGTCTACTCAAAGACCTCTAATTTATTCTTTTAATATATATAACAGTTGTTAAATTCAAAAAGCGTCGTCGTTTATATAATTTGCCTTTTTTCTCTCTTTCTTTTAATAATTTTTTTAAAACTTAAAATTAAAAAATTGATTTGAAATTATATTTATTATCATAAAATTTACAAGATTTTATAAAAATTTAAAAATTTAAAAATTTATTAGATTTAAATAGAGATGATAGGAGTAAGTGAAAGTGTGGTGATGATGTATGCACCTGAGACGTGTCAAGTGAAAGTGAAGTGATGTATAGACATCTTAACATATTGGTAGATTTGAACCTTATTCTTACATGACGTGACCTGATGTATGCAGCTGATAATAATGAAGTGATATAGGCATCTGACTGGTAGATTTGAACCTTATTCCTACCTGACTTTATGTGATGTATGCAGCGATTGCAGCGATAACAGACCAATAGACTTGAACCTTGTTTGTACATGATCGGATGAACCTTGTCTCTACCTGACCAGATCAATTCAATAACTTAAATTTATAATTTAAATTTAATTGGGTTTATAATATCTATGTGTTTTTATTTTATTTTATTTTATTTTTTAACTAAAAAAAATTCCATTTTTAGATAACCAAGCAACAAAATTCAAGATCTGAAAAAAGACCGATGGAAAGAAAAAAAAATATGGAAATTACCATCATACCCTTCGCCTTGAGAATAAAAGCGAAGGCACAAAGCTTCGATCTGAATAACCCTTCATTTCCGCAAAACCCTTTCTTCTTCTTCTTCTTCTTCTTCTCTTTCTCGGTTTCGTCGGATTTCTTCTACGTGGAACAATGAAGGCCTCACTTCTCAGATCCGTTCGTTCTGCCGTTTCGAGGTCCTCATCGTCGAATCACCTCTTGAGACGTAGCTTTGGGACCGAATCGGTGCCGGAAAGGAAAGTCACCGTACTCGGTGCCGCTGGTGGGATTGGACAGCCATTGTCGCTTCTTATGAAGCTCAATCCACTTGTTTCTAGGCTCGCACTCTACGATATCGCTGGTACTCCTGGTGTTGCTGCCGATGTCGGTCATGTTAACACTAGATCCGAGGTCAATATCGTTTCTTTCCACTTTTTTCTTGCACGGTTACGAGTAATTGTGTTTTGATTTGTGGATGCCTCTTTTAGGAATGCAATGGATCTTGTTTTCGTTCGCGTGATTTCAATTTCTGTGTTATTTTGTTTCCGGATTTGTTTTCTGCTCCATATTTTAAGTCGATTTTGAGTTATGTTTTGTTCTAATGCGTTTCGTATTCATCGATTTGGGCTATTTTTGTTCATTTCATGATTTTTTGCATTCTCTGTAATTTATGTAAATCGGTGTTCATTGCATGCTTATTCTGAACTCTTTTTGCGACTTGTAGGTTACCGGCTACGCGGGTGAGGAGCAACTCGCCAAAGCTTTGGAGGGATCTGATGTTGTCATCATTCCTGCCGGTGTTCCAAGAAAGCCTGGGATGACCCGTGATGATCTCTTCAACATCAATGCTGGCATTGTTAAATCACTTTGCACAGCCATTGCTAAGTACTGCCCCAATGTCTGTTCCCACAACTCTTCTACTGATGCATTTTCTTTTCTTTAGTTTCTTTTTTATCTGGCTTCATTTTGTAATCGAAATACGGATTTGCAGGCTCTTGTTAACATGATCAGTAACCCCGTCAACTCAACTGTCCCAATTGCTGCTGAGGTTTTCAAGAAAGCTGGTACTTACGATGAAAGGAAGTTGTTTGGTGTTACTACTCTTGATGTCGTCAGGGCCAAGACCTTTTATGCTGGGAAAGCTAATGCTCCAGTATCTGGTATAAGTCGTTGCTATAATTCCGTTTTTGAAATTTCTCTGTAATTTTCCATTTACAATGATCAAGGATGTTTCCTTGTTACGCTGCACACATAGGAGCAAGGTCAAACTTTATTGCCTGACTGTTGTAATACTGTTACAGAGGTTAATGTGCCTGTTATTGGTGGCCATGCTGGTATTACTATTCTTCCACTATTTTCTCAGGTACTTCCCTTTCTAAGTCAGTTTTCTTTCTGTTTACAATTTTATTAGTGATATAAGCAGTGATCTTGCATCGGTTGCTTTGGATTAGAGGGCCTTGTTGTTTTTATACAGTGTATCTGATTGTCACAGGCTACCCCAAAAGCTAATTTGTCAGATGATACTATTTTGGCTCTCACCAAGCGAACTCAAGATGGAGGAACAGAAGTTGTGGAAGCAAAGGCAGGAAAGGGTTCTGCTACATTATCGATGGCGTAAGACTTCTTACTTTCTGCGGGATTATTTATTAGAAGTTTATTTCCTGAACTTCTAGGCTTGTGAACAGTATTGTTATGTTGTGATCATCACACAAATATTACTCGGTGAAGAATGAGAATATATTAAACGTTTTTACTGTTTCTGGCAGCTATGCTGGAGCCCTTTTCGCCGATGCTTGTCTCAAGGGATTGAATGGGGTTCCAGATGTTGTGGAATGCACGTTTGTGCAATCAACTGTCACTGAACTTCCATTCTTTGCCTCAAAGGTAATTGGTTCTGTCGTCTTCGGACAGCTTTTTCCTTATAGCATATTTTTGAGGCAAACTTGAAACATTAGAAGTTGAACTGTTGGTGTTTCTTTATAGTCGTAATCCTCCAACAACATGAATTGTTGTTCACTTCGATTTTATTGTGTAAATAGGTTAAACTTGGAAAGAATGGAGTAGAACAAGTTTTGGATTTGGGTACTCTCTCAGACTTCGAGAAAGAAGGTTTGGAAAAGCTCAAGCCCGAGCTCAAAGCTTCTATTGAGAAAGGAATCCAGTTTGCAAACGCCAATTAGAAGATGTTTATATTATTTACAATCAGGACAGGTATCTCTGCCCGCATCACCATAAAACTCATCAATTTTTGCTTTTCCCGACCCAATTGTAACTGATAATGTGCTGCTTGCGAGCAACCGGCTTTACTGTTTTTGTTAGGTTAGATCATTTTCTGTCGTATAAAGTTTATCAATAATTCCCCGTGGCATGTTTTTGTGGGATTTGTGGTTGGTTACTTTTGTAATCTGTGATACTTCATATTAAACTCTTCAATTTTTATATTGAGAATCGTCCTACCATGATAGGTTGTGGAAAAGTTTCCTTCCATTGATTTGTAGGTTCAATGTGGGAGATGAATTGATTCAACTTTAACTTTTGTGGATTTCATCAGATTTCTAAATGTTTTAAATGCAACAAAAAGGTGTTTTTTCTTTTGTTCTTTTGGTCACAAAACTGTTTATGTATCAATTCTGCGTGGAGGTTGAATTTTTTAAAATTTGTGTTTTTATTCATTGATAAATTTTCACAAACCCAATTGTTATGACATGACAGGGCAACCCAATATGAATAATTACTTTTTGGTATGTTAATTCAGACCTTCGAAAAGACATTTATGTGTTTATTAAACAATTGATGGGTCATCCTAAACTTTGCATTTGAATCAGCTTGAATGATAAAATGAAATGATATTTATCTGTTTAACGTTTTTTTTTTTTAAAGCATCTCTCCTAATGGAGTCTGATTTACGCTCAAAGTCAGCAAAGTCAACATAATTGCGTCCTACTAAAAAAATATTCTTGTTATAGAGTCCGAACCAGGAGAAGGGGTCAGATTTACATCTCATATACATAGGTGGGGATCAGATTTATCCTAAGAGGAGTAAGACATATACTCGTTCTCTTGAAGTGAGATTTAGAGACGTCCTTATTTGTACTTATTTGTACTAAGAAAAGAAAAGGTTAAAAGATGCTTTTAGTATATACAGATGCTTCTGCAACATAAAGTGTTACAAGGATGTAAATAAGTTTGGGGCCAAAGAACATGGAAAGATCAATCCTAGAATGTGAAAGGGAATTGACTTACGCTAACTTCTAGCTTTTATTTTACAAAAATATGGACTTACAAATTGTCAAAGCAAGAAATGGGGAAATGGGTAATTAATTAAATGCGAACGAAACCATGAATGAGATTTCTGATTCCATCTTCTAAAACTATCAAAGAGAACTTTTGATCTCTTCCCTCTGCATGAGCCCTGAGATTGCTCTGTCGTCCCCGAACTATACAATACGATCCTGTTGTAGAGAAACGAGTTCATCAATTTCAGATTTCATACATAGTTTCATCTTCATAAGAAAAGGCTTCGATCCACAACGTGTTACTCTTTTTTATAATGGGAAAACATAGTAAATTACAACAAAACATAAATGAAAATTGGTTTTGATGTGTAAAATCGAAGCTATCCTTGACCTTTTGTCCCTTAATTCAGAAGTTGTAACATTATTCTTAACCTTTGATAAACTTTTTAAAACTACCCTGGAAGTAGGAGAACCGAGACTTCAAGCAGTAGACTGATACGGAAATTAGGACCAAAACACTATCATACTCATTCCAAGTCCCAATTTTCATCCAAAATTCTACGGAAATTAGGACCAAAACACTATCATACTCATTCCAAGTCCCAATTTTCATCCAAAATTCTAACGGATTTATACTCGAAGGAGGGTAGTTTTGAAAAATTTAGAAAAGTCAAGGGTAACAATATTACAAACTTTTTAAAGAATAAGGGTATTTTTGAAACCGATTGCAAAGTTGAAGGGCGTATTTGTAATTCGGCCTAAAAGTGAACGTCCGGTAAAGGTTTGAAGGTTCTATAAGCAAAGCTACAAGAAATTTATCATGATGAAAAGAGGAACTGCCATAAAAATAATAATGAAATACGATATCAAATCACCTATGTTGGTGTAGAATGCAAGCAAGATGAACACAATCTTTAAGTTAGAGGCCTACAAGGAAACATTTTCAAAAAACTCAATGTTAAATATTGATAGGAGAAGCTACCGAGCTCGGTACCAGACTTCGACTTCCTACCTTATTTTAGTCGATTCAACCTGAGTGAGACCGAATTCCGTCTCCACATGTCGAGGAACTATCATTTTCAGAGTCTGTACAACAAAGAAGCAAATGAATGAAGTTTTAGGAAATAGCTGATATAGATTATATAATCACCGACTGATTAGGATATAACTTTACAACTTACTGCTAGAACCACTGACTGAATCACATGCTCAGCAAATTAGTGATATGGTATGAACTTTAAAACTATAGATTCATCCATGGGGCGCACATGATGAAAGGTTCCTTTTTTTAGGGTACCCCTGGGAACAGATCCAGTGGAGACGGGGTGAGGCCTGTAGCTTAGAGGATTAGAGTACGTGGCTACGAACCATGGTGTCGGGGGTTCAAATCCCTCCTCGCCCACAACCAGTAGGAAAATCATGATCGACTATTTTTTTTCCAAGAAACCCCGACGAAAAATAGACACTATTCCTTCTTCAACTTAAGGTACATCAGGCAATAACCTAGTATCAATGTTATGTTTTTCCTTTTCTATGTTACCTAAGGTTAAGTTCTTCTTAGACTAAAAAGCTTTTTACAAAAAGAATTCAATAAATTTACCTGCATTACCACCTACATGTTCTCCTGCTGCATTAGCCACTGCTGGATCCTGCATCATTACAGTATGGCGTATGTTTCACCCTGCTGACCATTTTTAATAACGAACAAAGTCGAAACTGTAACAAATTTAATGCAAATCTTACAGTATCCTTGGTCAAGTGGTGAGATGATTTCTCTCCTGACTGAAGACTGGCCTCAGCTTTTCGCTTGTTCTTGATCAAACTTCTTTTGTAGTTTGCCACAAACCTCTCAAGTTCCCAAAGCGTTTCGGAATCGACACTTCCAATATCCAACTCAATTTCGTCGTCGTTTTGAAAGAGTCCCTGGTTCCTCTTCTTGATAATCTTAACAACATTATTCAGCTTATCTGATGGTAAATCCTGAAGATCAATGCTTAGTTTCTGTTTTTCTTCATAAGTCATGTCTCTGTGTTCTTGATTCTTTGCTTTTGGTTTCTTGTCAGGATGAACAACATCTACAAGGGTCTGTTTGGGATTGAGGGGTCTTGTTACCGAATCTGATTTACCGAAACTTCCCCGATTCGCAGGCGGAGGCTTCGTCGTAGAATCGGATCGACTGAAAGTTCTTGATTCCATTGGAGGAGTGGCAAGAGCTGGAGATTTTCTAGAACTGGGTGTTGGTAAAACTGAACCATCATTTTGTCTGCCTTCAATAACCTTCCATTTCTCTTCAAATATCTTAGACAACTGCTCTGCCATAATATGAACATCCTCCCCTTTCGGGTTATATGTAATGGCATTGCTAAATGTTAGTCTCACATCCTCAGCAAACTCTTTTGGTGATTTATACCAATTCTTATTTAGTCTCATCTTTACAGTACCCAAATCCATTGGCTTCGTTATGATCTTATGATAATCATGAAGCCCCAAACGTTTTGCATCAACAGGAACATTAAAAACCCAACCAAATTTATGATTCATCAATCTTTCCAGCAAGTTACTACAGATTTTAAGAACAGGACCAGTAATCTTACCTCCATCCAAGTTGCAGTCCGGCAATGGGAGCTCATTTGTAGGAGTATATTTCCTGTTCATATGCTTGTTCATCTCTTTCTCTGCAAATTCTCCGAAGTTTTCAGCCACCGAAACACTCCGAACAAGCCTCGATTCGGGCAGATATGCAGAACCAACCTCGGAATTAGCCTTCAATGTAGTATCAACCCTGTCTACCAAATTATTAGCGGAAAACTGTGACTGACTATGTCCAAAATCCCCACCATAGCCGCTAAGCTGCAACTCCTGAGCTTCAAACTTCTTCACAAGACTCCTGACTTGATCAAGCTCGCCTCGCAGCTTCGTCGTAAGCTCTTTAATCCCAGACCTCGATCTGGAATTCAAACTAATCCTAACTCGGTTATCAAATCTTGTATATCCCGGCATGACCTCGGCGTTAATCGGTTCGATGCACAGATTTTGACGCGAAGATTCCCTAAACGTGAGTAAAGCATCGATCGGATTATACGAAGGAGAGGACGGATTAGCAACGCCATTGGTGACCGCAGGAGTTTTTACGGAATTTCGAGCGACATGTTTGGCAATTTTACGCTCTTTCTGTTGCTTCCCGGCACTAAACTTTTCATAATCCGTTCTCCTGGGATTCCCTCCCGCATCATCGCCGCCTTGCAGCACTGAAGCCATTCATGTAATCTACCACGATCGATGCAGGTGGAGGATGTAGAATCACAAAACAAACAATACAAAAACTAGGGTTCCGGCTTGACGATCATAGTAAAGAAAAAGGAAATAGGGGCTGGAATATTCGACGAAATCTGCGAGATCGTAGACTGGATTGAAGATGGATTCCAAAAGCTGTTGAACGGATTGATGAAGCTCATCGTTTAGCTCGTTAGTTCGGACTCCATTGTTCACTGTGAAACGCAGAAGTGGTGGCCGAGATCGAGTTACACGCGCGGCATGCGCGAGTGGGCTTCCCACTATGTCTTGTCTTCTTTCTTTTTTTATTTATTTAGTAATATACTTATAAAAAAGTTATGATTTTTTTTTTGTACGAATTACTAAAAAATTCGGTAAAAATTAATTTTGATCGTTTTTTTTTCTCAAAATCAAAGTTTTTTTTTTGTTTGTTTTTTGGGATTAAATTTTTGTTTTTTGGTTTTTTTGTTTCTCTTGCACGACCTCAGGCCCACCGCTAGTAGATATTGTCCGCTTCGGCCCGTTAAGTATTTCCGTCAGCCTTACGATTTAACGTCGCCCATAATTGTTTTGTTCCCCTCTCCAACTGATATGTGATCTCATAATTCCAATCCCTTGGAGGCCAGTATCTCTGCGGACACACCTTAGTGTCTGGCTCTGATACCATTTGTAACAGTTAAAGCTCACCACTAGTAGATATTATCCACTTCGACCCATTACGTATCGTCATCAGCTTCACAATTTCAAAACATGTCTACTAGGGAGAGATTTCCACACTCTTACAAGAGATGCTTCATTTCCCTCTCCAACCGATGTGAGATCTCACATACTTCTTCTTTTTCTAAACGGAAGTTACCCGACTTGAGCTTAGCACGATTAATTGAGATAAACCAAAAGGTAGAATTTTAAAATAAATAAATAAATATCGGATAAGGATATGCAATCTGGGCCTTTAATGGGCTGGACTGAATTCGAACGGGCCCACTTACTCATTGGACTTATGATCCACAAGGCCCATATGAAGTTTTCTGCTAAAATTAATTTTTTATATTTAATAATTTTAATGAAAAATAATAATTTAAAAAAATTAAAAAAGTCAATTTCCAACAATACCCCACATATTAATAAAGCCCACCGTTTGGTTCTTTAATGGCTATTTACATTTACACCCAACAACTAATTAATTATTTTAAAAACATTTATTACAAAGAAAAGAATTTAAAAGAGGTATTAAATAAAATAAGTCACATTAATGCATATAAAAAATACTTATTTAATATTAAATTAAAAAAATCATTTTTATAATTAAAATTTTATCAAATAAAGAGTTAAGTGTGTGAAAATAATGTATGTAATTTTATATTATATTTATTATGTTTTTTTCTTTTTAATTAAATTTTCAAAATGAATTTAAATAATAAAAAAAATCAAAGGATAATGTTGAGGGGAGGGGTAAAGAAAGTGAAAATGGTAGAAAAAGAAGGGTAAAAAGGTCAATTATGTTTCAAAGTCCCACATTGATAGCAACATACCACTAAGCTCTTGTACTCTACACATGCCCTTTTAACCTATCCTATATTTCTCTTTAAATTTAATAATTTTCAAAAAATTATTTACGTTAAAAAGAACACGTAATTAAATAAATCGTTAAATCCCGTTGATAGCTACAAATTTATTACTTTTTTTTCTAATTTTTTTAAATATAAATTATTGTCTATAATAACATTGCATTAACGATACTTACTTTTTATTTTCTACATTTAAAAATTAAAAATTATGTTCGTCTAACTTGTAGAAACCTCGACATTTTTTTTTCTAATTATTTAAAAATTTAAAAATTAAGATTTCTTAAAAAATTAAAAATTAAAAATTAAAAATTAGATAAGTACTAACAAATTGTATAAAAAAGGACAAATTTGAGAGATAAGAATGAAAATAGTATTTTAAATTGAATGAAAATTGTTTTTTATTTAATATATTTTAAAGGGACAAATTTTAAAAATAATATTTATAAATTGGTACAAATAATTGTGTGGGGCCAAATAAATAATTATCAAACAATAACTTTGTGTGGCCCTTCACTTAAATTCTTAGAATTAATTAATTAATTATTATATAGAACTTAATTAATTAAGACATTTTTAATTAAAAATTAAATATGTGAATCAAATTTAACTAACTTTAAATTTGAGATCCAAAATTAAATTAATGGAAATTATTTAAGAGTTTTAGTTTTTTATTTTTTATTTTTAGGTTATAAAAATGTAAAATATTGGTTTTGGAAAAAAATGATAAATTTACTGAGATAATTAGGGGAAAATATCCACAAAAATTTAATATTCAATAAATAAATTAATATATATTTTTTATCACGATGAAAAATAGTTGAATTTTAAATAAAAATAAAAATAAAATAAAAAGTAAAAAGAAGAGAGGAAAGGGACTGGACAATGCTTGCTGCCATATCCAATCCTTACCAAATTAATTTTAATTTTATATATATTACTTTAAAAAATTATTTAAAGAAATCAATAAATATCTTTATTAATATTATTTTTTCTATCTTTTTATAAATTTATTTTAAATTTACGTCTAGGTAAACAATCCAATTCTAAAAGGAAGCAATGGTAACACCCAAATAGACATTGTTAAAACGCGGATGCTAGATAGTGGTTTTTACACGCTTAAATGTTTCGTTTCTCCCTCCAACTGATGTGAGATCTCACAATCCACCCCCTCCGGACCCTAATGTTTTCGCTAGCACACTACCTCGTGTCTGACTCTAATACAATTTTTAATAGTATAAGTCCACCGCTAACCGATATTGTCCTCCTTGGGCTTTCCTTTAAGGGCTTCCCCTCAAGATTTTAAAATGCGTATACTATAAAGAGGGTCTAGCTTTCCTTTAAGGGCTTCCCCTCAAGATTTTAAAATGCGTACACTATAAAGAGGGTCTAGCTCTACTCCGACCAGTGACTTGCTCCACCTAGTGATTGATTCTGATACTATTTGTACGCTCCACCTAGTGATTGATTCTAATACTATTTGTAACAGCTCAAATCCACCGCCAGCATATATTATCTTTTTTGGGCTCTAATACCATTTTTCATTTTTTATACGCTTCAACATTTTTGTTTCATATCAAAGTCGTCTGGCGTCGTCGTATATAAATTCTCAGTTGGTTAATTACAAGATATTAAAATACATATAATTAACCATGATGAAATTAGTCATGGTAAAAAAAAATAAAGTAATATGAGTGAATATCTATAAATGTTAATTGTCCAATTATAGGGAAAGTAAATTGGGTATTACACAAAAGTTATCATTTATTGGGTGTTGATTTGGAGTGTCAATTTCAAGACAGTAAGATTTGGGAACTTGAAATGATGCGTACAACAACACAAATGGGAGCTTGATTGTCGTCCCATTTTCGGAAATTTCATCAACTTTATTTATTTTTTAAATATAAAAACAAATCCTATTATGGGTCTCTTCTTTAATCTTTTGTTAATCTATATATATATATATATATCAAGACCCCTGCAAAAAGAAGCAAGTCTAAACAATGATGCATACGAATCAAAAAAAGAGTGGGCTGTTCTCTCAAACTCGGACTGATTCGACCATAGAGGCAAACAATAGATAATAACTCTCCCACAAACTAAGAGAATTTAAGTTTCAAGAAAATAAGAACTAGCATAGAGGCCAACGATAAATAATAACTCTCTTATGTATACAGAGAACATAAATTTCAAGAAAATAAGAACTAGCATAGAGGCCAACGATAGATAATAACTCCTTGACGAACATCGAGAACTTAAGTTTCAAGAAAATAAGAACTAGCATAGAGGCCAACGATAGATAATAACTCCCTCACGAACACAAAGAACTTAAGTTTCAAGAAAATAAGAATTAGCATAGAGACCAGCGATAGATAATAACTCCCCCATGAACACGATAACCTAAGTTTAAAGAAAATAAGAACTACCATAGAAGTCAATGATAGATAATAACTCCCCACAAACACATAGAACTTAAGTTTCAAGAAAATAAGAAGTAGCATAGAGGCCAACTATAGATAATAATAACTCCCCCACGTAAACTAAAATAATTATCGAATGAACTTAAATTATTACATGCTAAAGTTAGGATACATTGTTAGTCAAATCATACGACCAAGTAACATATCTGAATTCATACCTACACATGGTTGAAAATTAAGGCAATGAATCAAACCAATTGTAATAGATAGTTTGGGTAGAACATAAAGGTACATCGGAAGTTCAAATCTCTGGAACGAGGAAAAATAGAAAGGTTATTCCAAACCCAACTTGAACTAATTATTCTCCACTTGTGAAGAAACCCACGTCAGAATTGAAATGTTCCTATCAATTATTAACCCCTTTTGAAGTTAGAATTTAACTTGAAGATCTAATGTGAGAGAGGCATAGGAAAAACAGAAGGGAAAAAGTGAAGGAATTAGACAGCAAAATAAACCAATAATTGAATAGAAAAAAAGGGAAGATTTTGGAGAAAACAATCTATTGGGAGGAGGAGGGGAGTACAATAGTACAGAGTATCACAGCAAATTCAGTTGAATGATATTGGGCAGAGATCTTTGAAATCTTATTTACGAGCAGGATAGTATAGTAGGCTAAGTTGCCACTGGTGGTCACTGCCGGCTGCTACAGCCATTAAAGACCTCTCTCTCGTTTTCTCCTTTATAGCAGAGCACTTGGTGATGTACTGTTACATTCATTTTTCGTAGCCATAGCCCATAGCCAGAGCCAGACACACTTTCTCTCTCTACAAATGTCCATGTAGAAAGAGAATTGGGAGGAGGGTGGTTCCGTAAAGTGATCTGGGGTTTCCCTGGTCAAGTGGGTATCTATCACATAAAGAGACATAGCTCTCTCAAAAGCTGTGCTGAAACAGAGAGAGAAAGCAGAGAGAGAGGGGGAGAGAGAGAGAGAGAGAGAGAGATGGGTTAGGCTGTGGAATTGGAACTGGGTTTAGGCTTCTGGTGGAGGTGGGGGGATGGAAGTGAAAACTGAAAAAGATGAATGGCAGAGCTTTTTGGGAGAGGCAGACGAGGCGACAGCGGCAGAAGCAGCAGGTTGCAGAGTGGTGGCAGCAGCAGCAGCAGCAATGGCAGGAGGAGGGAGGAGGGAGAGAGGAAGATAGAAGAAGCCATTAAGATTAGGAAAAAGCAGTACCCATTTAAAGCTGGAAGAAGAAAAGCAAAACAATCCGAGTCTGGATCCTCAAGGAAGTCGCCATCATCATCATCAGCATCAAAACCAGATTCTAAATTCGAGGCATGTAGACGGAAAAGCAGAGGAAGACGACCAAGATTCTCCGCCCCACCACCGCCAACACCAACACCATCAGCAGCAGCAACCACAGCCTTTCAATGCGCACCAGAATCAGCATCTTTTTCTTCAAAACGCTCACCAAGAACAAAATCTGAACAATTACTACGCAGCTTTAGATTTACAGTCAGAACAACAACAACAACAACAACAACCCCACCACCAGGAAGCCTCCAAGGAACGCTCGTACTTTCACCTTCCTCCACCTCATCCGGTGGCGGCCTCTGCCGCCTCTTCTTCCACTTTCGCAGACCAGAGCATCGAATATGCGAGAAAAATGGAAGAGAGCCACCGCCAAACATCGACGTCGTCAAGGTTGGGGATGAGAACTGGCCGCGGCGGCGGCGGCGGCGGTGGGGAGATTGTGGAGGTTCAAGGTGGACACATTGTTCGTTCCACTGGAAGGAAAGATCGTCACAGCAAAGTTTGTACAGCTAAAGGTCCAAGAGACCGCCGTGTTCGCCTCTCTGCTCATACCGCCATCCAGTTCTACGACGTCCAAGACCGCCTCGGATATGACCGACCCAGTAAAGCTGTAGACTGGCTAATGAAAAAGGCCAAGGCCGCCATTGATGAGCTCGCCGAGCTCCCTGCTTGGCATCCGAGCACAGCAAACGCATCCACACAGCGGCAGGAGCAGCAGAGTCTGAACGATGTGAATGATAACTTACTTTCTGTCCAACGCGATGTTCTCAATTCAACCGGTAACCGGAGAGCGACGGTGGTGGGAAGCGACAGCAGAGTTTCGGAGTTTCCTCGGCAAAACTTGCAGCATACCCGAATGGGGGAAGGCCCAAATAGCAGCACCTCGAGCTTTCTCCCACCGTCGCTGGACTCGGACTCCATTGCCGATACCATCAAGTCGTTCTTCCCTATAGGCACGGCGGCGGAGACGACTTCATCGTCAATTCAATTCCAGAATTATCCACAAGATTTGCTTTCCAGGACGAGTAGCCAGAACCAAGATCTGAGGCTTTCTTTGCAGTCTTTTCAAGACCCAATAGCTATTCACCGGCATCATGCTCAGCACCAGAGTCAAGGACATCAGAATGAACACGTCCTATTTTCCGGTACCTCCCCCTTGAGTGGGTTTGATGTGACCACTGCTGGTTGGTCTGAGCACAACCTCAACCCGGGGGAGATTAGCCGGTTCCCGAGGATAACTTGGAACGCATCTGGTGCAGAAACTGGTAGCGGCGGCGGCACTAGTCATGGCGGAGCTGGGATTAGGAGTACAGGATATGTCTTCAACTCGCCGCAGTTACCAACTGCGCTGTTACCTTCGCAACTTATGCAGCCATTAATTGGAGAAAACCAGTTTTTTTCTCAGAGGGGACCCCTTCAGTCCAGTCACACACCTTCAATTCGCGCTTGGATTGACCCATCACTTACAGCCACTGATCATCAACAACATCAAATACCACCATCAATCCACCAATCTTCCTACACAGGTTTAGGATTCGCCACCGGCGGGTTCTCCGGGTTTCACATTCCAACGCGAATTCAGGGTGAGGAGGAGCACGATGGCATTTCAGACAAGCCATCCTCTGCTTCCTCTGATTCTCGCCATTGATTTGATCAAAATCCCAAGATTTTCCCTTTCACAGGTCCTAATTTCAATACCCAGTTCTCAAATTTATCTGATCCTCAACACAATTGCTCTAACCTCAGCTTCTCTCCTACTTCAGACGTTATGTTGTTGCAGGTGTGCATCAATTACAAAGATAAGGTTAGCAGCACCAGCGTTAAGACACCGCATGGTACTCAAGAGGGCAGAATTTTGGGTCGTTTTGTTTCAAGGCCTTTACCATGGAAGTAGTGATTCTGAGTACTTTTTCAGGTCTTATAGTCCATGGCTTATTTAGCTTCTGCCAGTTGTTTGTGTTATATTTCATGCTGCCAAATAACAATAATAATGAAAGAACTCTTAGGTCTAATCTTTGACGAATCCTTCGATGGAACTGTCCATCTTATTTGTTTCTGTACCAAAACTTTCATTGTTCTGATTACTTCTTTTTAATCAATATTTCAATTTTAGTTTCTTTGGTATGTTTTACTTTCCCCTTCTAAGCTGGAAACTGAGCCTGTTTGTGGTATGGTCCCCTGAATTCTATGTATAACAGCAAAATTCTATGGCAAAAGGCTAGAAATTTGTAAGTTATAGGCATATCTTGACCTTATGCTCCACTCATCTATTGACGAAAAAAAAAAAAAAAAGTGAAAGACCTACCCTACCCTTCCTTTTATGTACGTGAATTAGGCCCTTGCTCGGGGTCAGACAAGATTCCTAGTTGACCAAAAAAAACTTAAGCCTCTTATGTATTACCAATTGGAACTCTTTATTGTCCTAGACCAAAAGACCTTGGCTATTCAAAATATGAGGAATAACCCTTGGGAAAAGAGTGGAATTGTTATAATTCTGCTCTACCAGCTGATAAACTTGGGTTAAAGATGGTGGATGCTTTCTTGTTCTGAAAACTATAGAAGTAGTTGGTATCTTATACCTGGTGAAAGGAGCTAAGCTGTAGTCTAGATTGCATAAGCTAATTGCTATTTCCTGCAACTATGGTGTTTGCTTGAGTGAATTCCAAGAGAAAGCTGTTTCCATCAGCATTTTCCTTCAAACCTGCAGAAAGAATTATAAGGATAAATCGCATATAAGCAAATGACAAGTCATTTTCCAAGAAGAGTAGATAATAGCAAGTTTTGTAACTCAAAAATTCAGTAAGTCCAAAGTTCTGCCTCCTAATCCTGAGCGTCAAATTCAGAAAATTTGATCACAAAATTGGCCCAGCAGTGCGTTGTAGCTTTCCTTTAAGCTTCCTTGAATGATAAACTTAGAATCTGAATTCTAGTATGAAAAGGAAAGCACAAGAAGGCATATTCATATAAACCTGTTGAAACTAAGTTTCTGTTCTTATCTGAACCAAAAGTTGGAGCTTACCACCAATCTAGGGGTCTGGTTGTGCCCAAACTACTAGAATTGGATTCCTGTTTTTTCAGTCTTGGTACAAGGGATAGTATTTCCTTCTGAAGCAATGTTTGGGAAATGATTAGAACTCAATAAGATCCTGAGGTAGAGGAATCTGAAATATTGCTCCATATTCAATATGAATGTGATAGATAGGGCGGCCGGTGACCAAGTGGGTAGAGTGTAGTAAATCTACTGAACAGCCAAGAAAGAAGGGCATGAACACAAAAATGCTCAAATATAGAAGCATATACAGATGGATACCACCTAATTATTTTGTTTCATCATCTGTCTATGGTCCCCAACCCTGTAAATTCCACAATCTAGCTGGAATGTCTCTCTCTCCCTCTTTCTTCTCTACTGCAGTCTCTTGGATAATAAAATTGTCTCATGTGGAGATAGTGACAATGCTCTGCTTTAATTGGTGCTTCTTTAATTCAGTCCATACAGAGCAATAAACAGAGCAAGGAAAGAGCAAATGAGACCTCTTAGATCATGAACCTTGTATCTTTTTTCTTGAGAATAGCAAACTAATCAAGGAAATGCCTAGCGGAAGAAAATGATGGAACATTAAGCATGTTTTTTTCACGGAAAATATGAAGTTTTCTCTCTTATTGGGAAGAATAATAGAGATTCACACTACAAAGCAAGCCGAGTGAAATTAT
Source organism: Cucurbita pepo subsp. pepo (assembly GCF_002806865.2). Lineage (NCBI taxonomy): Eukaryota > Viridiplantae > Streptophyta > Magnoliopsida > Cucurbitales > Cucurbitaceae > Cucurbita > Cucurbita pepo. The sequence goes on along the minus strand of NC_036651.1, from coordinate 2,136,317 downwards.
CGTGAGAACTACCAAATTCATTTCACTGAATTTGTCAGCAGTGGTTTGTGGGTTGACTGATTATATATGGAAAAGGCCTTCAGCTTCTTGTAGCTTGTTTCATTTGGGCATAGATGAATTTCTAGCCTTTGAACTCCCCTTGTTTGACAAAGAATGATTGGCTGAGGTTGAGACCTTAGACCCCGGTTGATATGTTATTTCATTGAGTTTGCTTCTTTGCTTCGTCTGCACCTTCTTTGGAATGGTGGGATGTGTATTAGCTCGGATCTCCCATGGCCGAGCAGCAATCCACCTCTCCTTCCAGCTCCAACCCCAGTTCTCTTTGTCAAGGCTGTATGAAGCCGGATTTAGATCTAAGATGGAATTGGCCCTCCACTGCAGATGGGGTTCACCATTAAATGACAAAACAGAAAAGCCACAATTTTCCTTTAAAGGCTTTGTTATTTGCAGACAAAAACAGGAACTGATTTCATGCTGATAAAGAACACTCTTATTTGTCAACACGTATAAAATATACCCTCTTTACCAACTGATTTTGATCTTCTCAGCATTGATTTATTTGCTCAGTTTGCTTCATAATTGGTAATAAATAGGTACATTTGGCTGTTTGATGTGTTTTCACTCATCATTGTGTTTAATTTTCATAATAATAAAGGATATAAGCGAAATGGTTTCGTACAAATTAAAAAATGGCCAAAAGTAAACATACTCATGTCAATCAAAAAGGAAAAACAGCTTAGTGATTTAATTCAAATAATAGTAATGAGTGCTACAGTTAATATGAAAGAGACAGAAAAATAAGTGAGTAGTGATCTAAGACGAGACAATTCTTTAATGATATAATAATTTGAGCACGCAATAATTTAAGAGTAAAGTTCCGTTAAGAAATCTTGTCAATAAACAAACATTTAATATGAGTAAAGTCAATTAGTGATTATATTCATTGAATATTATTTCTCTCAACTTTCTTCCTTATTTTATCTTGGTCTTCAAACTTTTTAATGTTTTGTTCAGTACCCCTAAAGTTAAAAGGTTAATTTTGATCTTTATCATCAAATACTTTAAATATTTTTATTAAAAAATTTGCTTAATACCATTATAGACTTGCGTTTTAGGTCATTTCTCCAGTCTAGAATAAAATTCAAAACATGTGGCTTGTGAGCTTTATTAAATACAATGCAAAATATTTAACGATGAGCCCCAAAACAAACTATAAGTATTTATGAAAATTTGGAAATTATCCCAGAAAAATAGAAGATACAAGAGCCAAAGGAAAATGAGTGTTCAACTTTTTGGACCAAAAGAAAATTTAAATCCAAGAAATGTTTTCTCTAAGGTCAGATTACCACTAAGCAATCTTTTACAACTCAAAGACATTGAATAATGTATTAAATAGGGTTTAAAGTTCATTAATGATTTATGATTCAAAACCACTGGCAACTTAAAAGTTAATAATTAACTTGTTTGGTAAGTTATGTGAGAAATTCAAACTTCTAACTTTTTGTTAAAGGCATGTTTTAGTTGAGATATATGAGATAAGAGATTCAAACTTCTGACCTTTAAATCGAAAATATATGTTTTGACCAAGTCAAATATGAAGTTAGGAAAATTACGGTTGACTAGTGTTTCAATATTTTCAAGTGTCTTAACTATTTTCAATGAAAAAAAATAATAATACAAAAATAATATTGTAAAGAACAAATGATGAGCAAATGTTAAGAACCAATTCGTTAAATCTATTGTTTTCTTCATTTTTCAAGTATATGTATAAACGTTAGGTTTCAACTTTCTATAACTGAATGAGTATAATTCAATTCAGGCCCATGTGTGATTGATGAAGCATACCTGATGAGAGAATGCATACGCCATAGCACGCTCCCTTCTCACAGCAGCTTCTTCTCGATGCTGAATCTTGAAAAGTATTTCCTCCTTTGTTTCAGATCCACCGCACCATTCTACCTGTGATGGTTGAGCATCACACAACAGATAATGTTATGTCTTTAGTAAATTGACAATTGAGTCAAGATAAACGATACTCTTCAGCTACAAATCAAGTACTTGAAAGAAACCCCAAAATTTTCTCCCTCGAGAGTGGAAGAATGATAACTGTAATCAGAAGAAATATGTTCTTTAAGTCATTAATTAGATTTCAAATTTTGCCTAAGATTTTAAACAGAAAAATTAAACGTTAAAAAAGGTGACCATGCGAGCTTATTTAACAAATAAAAACAAATAATGAAATAAAAAGAGTACCAAATGAAAATTTAAAAAATTTTAAATAATATTTTTAAAATAGCTCAACAGTAAAATATTATATAAAATGGCTAAAAACGACTAATTTGGAAAGATTTAATATGGATCCTAGATTGTTGAAGTAGATATTAAAAAGAATCCCCTAATTTTCTTTAATCGCTATTAAGCAGTGGATTATAAATGAGTAAACAAAATAAAATATAAGTGAGTTAACAAACAGAATTTTTCATAACTACGCTATTTCCCATACAACTCCTATGTAAGCATGACCGCTTTAAGCAGCAACCAAAGCAATGATAACGCTGATCTCCCAAGATTCAAACAAACCACAAAAGATTTTGTTCAACTTTCCCAGTAGAAAATGAGTACTCAATCAGAATATTAAAAAATTCATGGAAGACAGTTAATGGCACTTACTTCAAGTTCATGAATTTTAGCCTCAAGCTTCAGCTGATTTTCCTGTTTCTTTTGTTTGACTCGATATTCTGTGACCATACAGAGTCTACGTGTTCTAATTTCTTGCTGCATTCTGCTCCATGAATGAATGAAGCTTAACACTTGTTTTGTAGCCGTTTCACCTTGAATTAGATCCTGGCACCTCTCTGGCCCTTTCGAATCATGTACAATCTTTCTGGCCTGGAAGACAAAAGATTAAACCATCTCATAAAAAATGATCGATTCATTTGTTATTACCATCGAGGTACATGTCTGTATAACAAATAGATCATAGGTAATGTTGGAATCTTCTTTGGTTAGTATAAACTTTGACCGCATCAGCATCATACAAAATTATAGGTTAGGCAATCACAAGTATTGTGGCCAACAAAGGCACAAAATGACAAGATAATACCTGAAGAACTCATCTTTAGATATGAATCTGGAAAAAACTGAACTCTAAATATGCCTGGAATGTAAAGACGTTGTTTAAGCATCACAAACAATAATATCTAAGTCGAGTGAAGGCAAGCCTCAATAAAAAGTTATTATGCATCAGAACCAAAGTAGTTGGATTCGAGATTCTTTGTTAGTTAGTTCACGGCAAACAAGAAGATTATGACTTCGTTCTTGTTGCTGATATTGTTTGGATTGCTCTTCCTTGTTCCATCGGTTAATCAAAAACCATGAACTGGGAAATGGGAATAACTTTTAAAACAACGCTATTGAAAAATAACCAAAAGACTGCGAATCACTGATTCTGATCTCTAAAGAAGCAACTCCAGCGTTTATAATTTATTGTAAGGGCATAAGTTAGCCAACAAATTGGATCCAAGGGAGCTGGAAATAAAGCAACATGGTAAAGCTACGGGAAGCAGCTCAATCAATCATCAGTGTGAGAAGAAAGCAAAATAGATAGGTAACAAATTATTAAGCACATTCAATATACCGTAAATGAGCGAAATGCATTTTGAATCCGAGTTGCAGCTAAATCTTCACTCTTTCCATTAGGGGAACCATTGGATTTTCCTGTCTTTACATGTACCTGACCCATGAACAAGACAGAGAAACTTGCAATAATTGAAATTTTGATAAGAACAAGTGCAAATGTAGTTATTTGAAGAGGAGCATAAGTGGGAAAATGGAGAAGCGAGTTAAGAATTCGATAATAACAGAGACATCATATTTCACTAAGTTTTTGTTTAGAATAATAATTTTTCAATCTCAATTTGTTCTCATGAGAGGTTCATTCAAAAGGAAAGCAAGAGACAGATAAAGCTTTAACAAACTACCACAATAAACTGATGTGATTTTTTTTATGAGAAACAAATATTTCAGTGATATGATGAACAAGGTAAAACTCCAAGCAATAATCAATAAATTAGGAAGCTTATACCTCCAAATATTAGGTAGAGAAATCAAACGTCAAATTTAAGTTCGAATAAGTTTCTCCTGGTTCTGTACTTCAGCAGAAGTTAGTAACCAGAGACGACGCACAAAAGACGACTAAAAGCCAAAAAATTATTGAACTGAGTAATCTTCACAACCAACCTAATCAATTCCCTTTTTTATGCCCAAATAATGAGGTTCCTGCTAAGTTCCCAACAAAAAAAATATATAAAACATGGCAATATACAAACATGCATGAAGAAATAGAGAACGATGAAAAGACTGTTACTATAGCCTTAATTCATATCTTCAAGAGAGAACAAATGAAAGAGAAAGCTTACCTGTTCTCCATTGCTTGAAACATGTTTCACCTTCCGTTGGTTGAATATTGTCCAAAAACAACTTGCTGGACTCATCCGTATCCAACCAGAATGCTAATCAAAATGGAAAATGCAAAGTGCACAGATTAGAGTCTCATACTCCTACTCATCACAGACATTTAATCAAATAGATTATATGCTCTACTGGAGAGTAAACAGGGCATGCCAGACCCTGAATGCAGAAAAACCCGTGAACCACCAGACAAATCAAGATAATTGTTACAAAACCTAAAACTAATTCACAACCAAAGCAAATAGATCCTTCTCATCATCACCATTAATCCTCCATTGCGTTCATACTTCATAGAGGGTTCGCAATCTAAGATTCGAAGTACGGTGCACAGAGATAAACAAAAACGAACGGTAATCAAAATGAAAAACAAAAACAAAAAATGTTCATAAAATTACAAAAGGTTCATATCCATACCCTTCGCAGACATTACAACAAATAGATTATGTGATTTCTGAAGTGTGAACAATGCACGCAATCCAAATGCAGAAGAAACAAATAACCATGAACTGATCGGCACCGTAATAAATAAGAAATGCAATACAAAAAACAACAAAAGCTTACCGGATGATTTCCCTTCCACTATTGGATGGAACAAAAAATGTAGAATGATAAAAGACAAAACAATCTTAAAAAACGAAACAAGAGCTTACCAGTGGAGAAGCAACAGATAGCGTCCGGCATTGCGGGCGAGAAGGAGTAGAAATAGAAGGTTAAGTAAAAGGCAAGAAAAGGAATAAGAGGAACAGAGAGAGGAGAAGTAGCTCCATCAATGAACATGGTTATAGAAATGACAGCACAACCAAAACGAAGCCGCTGTTTCATCTCTGGAAGATGAAGGGTCACCTCTCTAATGGCGGAGTGAGGAAGAAGAGTGATAGGAGAAAACAGGTCGCCATTGGAACTGAACCTTCTATCTAAATGCTATGCAAATAAAATAATTTTAATTTTTTTTAATCAATAAATAAAACATATATGTAACAACACATTGGTCCCGGCGGGGCTCGAACCCGCGACCTTCGGCTCATAAGACCAACGCTCTAACCAACTGAGCTACGGGACCTTATTTGATATTGGTTCATCAGATAAAATATTTCAATATTTTAATTATTATATTGTTTTATTAAATTTTAAATAGTATTTAGTACCTAAAATCTCAAACGATAATTAACTTTGTGAACAAAATTTTATCGCATGTTTCTATATTTTTTTTCATGAAAATTTGTTATTTATTTATTTTTAAAAAATAATATTAATTGACCAATTACAGATTAATTTGAGATATAAAAAAAAACGAGTAAAAAATATTAATTGATTGATTTATTTTAGGCATTAAAGGATAACTAATTTTTGTTTCATTAATTGGTGAAAAGAAAATGATATGTAATCTTACCTAAATTATTGAAGGAGAAAGGACGAGAGTGCAAGTGGGCACGTGTACAAAAAATAATTAAATATAATAAACATTAATATCAATTGGTCCCGGCGGGGCTCGAACCCGCGACCTTCGGCTCATAAGACCAACGCTCTAACCAACTGAGCTACGGGACCATGTTTGATTGTGACCTATCATTTATTTTAATCAATAATTTGTTTAATTCAGTTATTTTTTAAAATTCCCGAATTTATTCTAAAAAAATGACCATTTATGTTTTTATTATTATATTATTTTATTAAATAATATTTTAGTAAAAATATAAATTCGTACCCTAAACTTAATGCATGATTTTTATACGTAAGTATCTTCCTCTATTTGTTTCGACCTTTTTATAAATATTATTTAAGTGATTTATTATTGAGTCGAAATAAAATTAAAGTGGGAATAGTTAAAACTTCGTTATAACACGATTTACCATCATTTAAATTTTTAAAACTAAGCATTTGTATCGAGTTTCTAACGTCTCTTAGCCTAATTAAAACTAACTCACAAATAAATCACAATTATACATTAAATTTGTTAATTGATTTGAATTTTGTTTAGAGTAATATATGATCAGAGATGAACAATAGAAAAAATTTCAAGGATTTGGACGGAAAGAAATCGAAGAATCTTATTTATAGAGTTGATTCAACTTTCCCGAAATCATGCTATGAGGGTCTTGCACATTCTCCTCTCGAACCGATATGAAATCTCACAACTGGTTAATAACATGATCATGCAAGGACTCGAAGTTCATCAAATGTACATAGTCGAACAATGCGCCTTCATTACCAAGTCAGTACAGAAGATGATAAAGAAAGAAGTCTGTACAAAGTTTTATAAATACAACAGGATCCATGTTCTGGAAGCCAACAAATAAATGAGCTGGACACTTACTTTTTAAGTCATATATATATATTTATATGCAAATTCATATACAAAAGTCATCAAAAGATCAGCTAACTGCAGTGATAGATAGATGGGTTGTAAGGAACAGCATACAGAGGTTCTTGATTTTAACTGCTCTGATAGTCATCGTTCCTTCCGATCGGTCGCCACTGCTTCCGATTTGCAGATGGGACAGACATTCTTGACAAGCAGCCACTTCTTTAAGCAGCTTGCGTGGTACTCGTGCCCGCAATCGAGCGTTCCAACTTTCTCGCGGTTCTTATAGTGATCCTGTAAAACCAATGAGGATCATCAAACTTGCAAGATGAAACTCAAAACCAGAGATGTACAGAAGATAAAAGACACTTTAATCTTTTACCTGGCAAATGATACAGTAATCCGCGTCCTGATCTAAACTTGAACCCTGCTCGTTCTCGTCCTCGTCGTCCTCCAGATTAACAACTATTGTAGGTGCTATGTAGCTCCTCGTCTTTAATTGAGTTTTGATGATTTCCTCTGTTAATCCAGTGCTGACGTTACCGATTCGCTCTCCTAAAGCGAGAAGTTCCTGCATAAGCCCTTTTGTAAGTCAATGCTTGCTTCATATAGATGATTAAAACCACCAATAGATTGGTTATCCCTGTGTTTGATTAAACCCAAGCCATCTCCATATAAAATCAACAAATCAAGTCATTCTAGCAGCTCAGCTCAGAAACAGGATCCAGTGTTTTCAACGCACTTGCCTCGACTAAATTAACTATTCATGTCAAGTCATTCTATCAGCTCAGAAACAAGATCCAGTGTTTTCAACGCACTCGCCTCGACTAAATTAACTATTCATGTCAAGTCATTCTATCAGCTCAGAAACAAGATCCAGTGTTTTCAACGCACTCGTCTCGACTAAATTAACTATTCATGTCAAGTCATTCTATCAGCTCAGAAACAAGATCCAGTGTTTTCAACGCACTTGCCTCGACTAAATTAACTATTCATGTCAAGTCATTCTATCAGCTCAGAAACAAGATCCAGTGTTTTCAACGCACTCGCCTCGACTAAATTAACTATTCATGTCAAGTCATTCTATCAGCTCAGAAACAAGATCCAGTGTTTTCAACGCACTCGCCTCGACTAAATTAACTATTCATGTCAAGTCATTCTATCAGCTCAGAAACAAGATCCAGTGTTTTCAACGCACTCGCCTCGACTAAATTAACTATTCATGTCAAGTTTGACAACTAAAACAAATAATTGAAAGTTGAAAGGCAATAACAAACAATTTTTCTGAGTTCAGAACATTCAAGGTTGGGGAGTTAAACCTCTGACTTCTTCGTTATCTATACATGTCTTAACCAATTGAGATATGCTTAAAATTGGAGAAAGTTTGAAGACTAATGAAAAATATGTAAAAAAAATAAAAGAAAGTTTGAAGACTAATGAAAAATATGTAAAAAAATAAAAGATATACCTATTTTCAAATAATGTGAGGTGTTCGTAGATCATATATTCAAATAACCTTTGTAAAATGTTTGGCCTTAGTTACACCTATGCTTAAATAACTACATATGCCTAGTTATGTGACATCTTAACACAAGAATTTTGAGCTAGAAGATGAAACAAGTAATTTATCTAAATTCTAGCTTAAGGATGAAACAAGTATGAAATGTCAAAGTGTTCAGTGTGTGTCGAAAATTACGATCAATAACTTACCTCATAAGACATATCCTCTATATCCAATCGCATGTCCCTGTGATGGTCTACGGAATTTCCGACTTCGTATAAGTCTGGAATCTCCAGTAATGCAACTTCCTGTAGGTACCAGTTTGCTCATTCATAAGCTACTAATGACTAAAGAAAGACAAGCTATTAAGAAGAAAAACGTGTTATACGAGGGAAGAAGTATTACATCAGCCTGCAAGAATCTCAACTGAGAAATGTTATGAGGTCTAGTTGTAGTGTCGGGAGCAACACCGGCTCGGGGAAGCCGGTGCAGCCCATGACCAGTAGGTGCAACTACTCCAGGTTGCCTACGTCCGATCTCCAGATTATGAGGATTCATAGTTCCATATGACGAATTCAAGGGAAATCCATATAAAGCTGCTGTCACTTGTGGGTAGGACTGGAAATTGTGGCCTCTAATTCTTTGCACAACTGCAGATGGGTGATTGTGAATGTGGTGGCCATGGTTAATGGAAGGATGTTGGATATTTCTAGAATTCCTGTTCCCCGCTGTTTCGTGATATCTATGCACGCCGACGTTCATGGTTTCCAGCAAACCTCCATTCGTATTCGTTCCTGTCGAATATTATAACAGAAGGCTTACCTAAGAGAGGTTTTTCACAATTCAGTAATGTATACATATGCCATTTTAGCTTGGCTCAGTGTTCCAGCAATTATTTGCACAATCAAAAGCCATCACATGATACGTAAATTTTTTAATATATGATCCCTAATGTTCATAACAATTGGAGGTTGAGGTGTAGTTTGAGAATGCTGTTAAAATTAACGCAGACAGGGTCGTAATTAGAACCAAAAATAGATATAAGAAAAGATACCGTGCATGAACGGTGCAGTAGACGTCTGATTCCAAGAAGAAGCACTTCCATTGCCACAATTAGCCTGCAAGTGTTGGTCTAACCAGAAAGTAGAATTTGCAGGCTGAAGGTGTTGACCCCTATTATTTCCAAGAGTTGAAAGATTGTGGTCTAGAGGTAGAACAGGTTCATGCCTAGTTCCACTTGATCCAACTCTAACGCTACTCCGAGGTCCACTCCATCTACTCTGAGGTAAGGGGAAAGATGATGCTTCCACCATAGCAACCTCGTCGGGATGCCTTGAATTCGACAAATGCACTGAAGAACTAGAGCTGGCCAGACCATTCAAGTGTTGAACGTTCCCAGGAATCCCTTCTGTAATTTTTCTCTTGCGTGGATCGCTAACTTCATCCACAGAATACGAATTCCTACCATAGCCATCAGAAGAAGTTTGAATAACCCCATAATTGCTAGAGGATGGCAAATGGTCGTTCACGTTATGATTTAGGGGTGCAGGTAATAACCCGTTACTCGATGGCAGAGTAACATAAGAGTAATAATAATTTCCAGGAGCTGGAGTGCTTAAACCTAAACTATGATGATGTTGAACACTACTGTACTGATTTAAACCATGTAACATTGAGCCATCATAAGGATCGGGAAGATAATGCGCCTCGGGATTCGGTGCATTCCCTGAAGCTGTAACCATGGAATGCATACTATGCTGAGGGAGGTTAGATATGCCTGGCAGAATGACAGATGGTTCGGCATGAAGATAATTCTGACCTAGTCGGTCCATTTCTAAATCGACCATCGGACTAGTGTGTGGTATTCTCTGCCTCATGTTGATAATGAAATTAAAAGATATAGGAAAGTTATCTGCTCATGAAAGAAAGAAAAATTCATTATGAGAAAACTGGACAACTTAGTATTAAAATGCATATCTTCACATTTGACGTCTAGAGAGTCGAAAAATGTTTAATATCCCAGACAGGCGTTCCCGAAGTAGAAGGAAAATATTTCATATTTAGACGACTGAAAGACGATTTAACTGATGCAAATGCATTTTTTCAATAAATAAGAAGATTGTTAGAAGAAACATTATATTTCAAAACTTTCAAACAACCCTAAAGAATATAGATGGAAAGTAAAGTCTGAAATCAATAACTACTTCTGTCTAATAGTTTAATACTTAATTACCGGTGCTTACGTAGTAAAATCTGAGTTGAAATTTCATTAACTACGACTGGTACAATATACTTGATATTTAGAAAAATTTAGTGGAACAGTGTAATAGCCTAAGCCCACCGCTAGCAAATATTGTTCTCTTTGAGCTTTTTGTTCTAGGCTACCCTTCAAGGTTTTAAAATGCGTCTATTAGGGAGAGGTTTCCATACCCTTATAAGGAATGATTCGTTCCCCTCTCCAACCGATGTGGGATTCACCAGCGTACTCGCTGGCACAACGCCCAGTGTCGGGCTCTGATACCATTTGTAACAACCCAAGCCCGCCACTAACAGATATTGTCCTATTTGGGCTTTCCCTTCCAGGATTCCCCTTAAGGTTTTAAAATGAGTCCGCTAGGGAGAGGTTTCCACACCCTTATAATTAATGCTTCGTTCCCCTCTCCAACTGATGTGGGGTCTCACAGCCATTTTAAGAACTAATATTAACGCCCATAAACCCGGATTAAAATGTTAAAGTCAAGCAAAATTGTCTGTTGTAAAAGTTATTAGTTCATAAACATATAAAAGTTAAGCTGTAGAGGCAAACACACATCTACTGCTAAAGAACTAAGGGTGAATGAGATGGAAAATATAGCAAAAAACAGGACAGAAATCAAGGGATAACTGGGCAAGCAGATCTATTATTTGTAACAAAAATGTAGAAGACATGTATGATAGCTACACCAAAAAGAACGTTTTCGAAAATAAAGAATTGAATGATGCTTGTCTCGTAAACCAGAAAAAAAAAAAACAAATAACAAAAACAAAACTCAACTACGGATGGAATATAAAAGCAGAAAATAGAAGATATCGAGGGAAAAGGAAAATTATCGACTAACGAACACTCCCTTTCTAATCTGAGGAAGAAGAAGTGAATAAGAAGGTAGAACTGACGTCGTTATTCATGTTTGTTCGAATTTTCCTAACAGAGAACGAATAATTCCATTACAACTCCCAGGTGCAGGACCGAGCGCCCACTTTTCCAATAATAAATGATATCAGAACAATACCAAATGATGGTAAAAAGAAGGGGAAAAAAAAAACATCTCCTCTTACTAAAACCTTGGAGCCTAAATTCGACATCGAACCACAAAACCATAGTTGAAAGTCGTACCCACCCATTTAAACATATGGTACACGTACAACGTCTACCGAGTACCCACCAGCCACATTAAGAAACTCCAGAAATAACCTTCGAGTTTAAACGCTAAGGTATCCAACTAAGCATAAACATAAACTTAATCCACCTATTCAAACTCCTGCAGAGAATCTGATAGCATAGATATTCCCCTCTACAGCCAAGCATTCTATGATCGCTCGACGAAACTCATAACACCGAGATTAACGTGTCAGTGATCATGATTCAAGAAAGAAAAACATCCTTAAGCAGAACTTTACTTCGGTGAAGGTATTTTGTTCAGTAAATCTGAGCTTTCTCTTCAATTAACCTACCTCTTTCATATCCAGATTCAAATCATCCATACGAACACAAACCACAACATATGGGAAACAATCAAACTTAAAGATGTCAAGGCCGGTAAGAAGAACCATAACAAATTAATTAACGAACAGTTCAATCCATTTACTGCTAAATCAGTGCCCTACCAGTAGTCTCACGATGAACATGCTGCTAATAAACTCAAAATTTTCTTCATAAAAAATTCCAGATACTCCCTCAGTTCATAACCATATCGTAGTTTAGGGAGAAAAAAAAATAACCAGAAGAAGATAGATCGCGAAGTTCTACGAATTTCTTCGCGAATCTTCAAAGGCTCGCACCAATCCAACAAGAAAAAGAAAATTCCGAGACGATTAGGGCCGATAATTAGGTACCTTGGAGTCATGAACAAATTTTGTGATCAAACGCGTCTGGACTTCAAAGACGATTGAGCCGATGAAATACCCATACAAATTTATCACCGATGCCTGAAAAAATCATAGAAAATACTGGATTTCATTACCAAAAAAAGAGACGTAATGAATCAAANAAAAAAAAAAAAAAAAAAAAAAAAAAAAGAATCCATTACATTAGCGATGGGGAAGAACCCTAAAGCTCGAAATTGCTCAAAATTACTCAAATTTAAGAACAATCAGCAGCAGTTGTTACAAATCATCAAAATCAGAAATGATAAATTCCATTACAAAAGGGAACTGAGCAGAGGCAAGAATGAATTTTTATTTTTTATTTTTCCTTTTTGAGGAGAGAGAAATGATGAATGTCCTTGTCTTTTAATCGCTCGTTCTCCTCTAATTTCTGTGCATTACATTATAACGAACCCTTTCTTTTCTCTCTCTCTTTTTTTTCAACTTTTTTTCCCCTTTCTTTAACCGTTAAATTGTTGGGTCCGTGAGCTTCCTGTTTCTTTCCTCTAAAAACAAAAATAAATAAATAAATAAATAAATATATATATATATATATATATCTATCTGTGTGTATGTGATAAGATAAGGAATCAATACCAGGAGAATAAGACTCGGATTACCTTGTTGATCGAATATCTCAAAGGCAAAACATTGTTTGAGATTCGAATCACTCCACAAGCAAGATTGATCATGTCTAGCTTGAGAATGATTCTTGTTGATCAAATATCTCAACGCAAGAACACTTGTTTGAGATTCGAATCACTCCACAAGCAAGATTGATCATGTCGAGCTTGAATGATTCTACATGCCACCTAAACTACATAGAATTGCAAATAAACTTAGCCATTGGCTAAACAAGAGCACAGATGCTTCTTTTACTATATATTTTTTAAGTCTTCTTACAAATACAACATACATGGCTTTATATAGTCTTAAAATGAAACTACTAAACACATTCCAGAGTTATAACATTCATACTTAAGGGTCATAATTAACCATTATGTAATTGTAACCTAAAGTAAATTAAAAGTCTTAAAATACATTAATGAAATACAATAACTCTAAATTACTCTAAACTGTAATCCACCCAAAATTTAAAACATGAAATTTCATTCTTTTTTAATGTGGCATGAATTGAAATATCTTTTGATAATTTCAACAATATTTTCTTCACATCTTCATTGAAGCATATTGTATGATTGATGTCTTTGAGTTCATATCAGTATGTATATATGTATATGTATATATATGTGTATATATTAATAAATAGATACAATGTTCAAATGAGTGTAATTAAGAATATTTTTAAAAATTGATAATTACGTGTAATTAGCTTGAAACAATTATAATTAGGCGACATTCTTTGAGTAGAGGTATACACGGGCTGGTTGGGTTGGTGACTCGAGCCACCCTTATAAAGTTCACAACCTCACCCATCACTGATAGTTATGTATGTTTAGCTCGAAATAATCTTAATTGGACGACGTCCTTCTAGTGAGGGTATACATGAGTTGGTCAGGTTGGTGACTCAAGTTGCCCGAATAAAGCTTACAACACTGTTCAACCGAAAGTTGAGCAGAGCTATTTTTTAAAATTATTAAAAAACTATATATGCTTTATTTTATTTCTGCCTTTAAATTTATATATATATTATTTTTATTTAAAAAATAGAAATTATTTAATTTTTACGTTTATAAATGGTTTTATTGACACGTGTTTGAAGGTGTATATGGTTAGGGTTATCCAGATAAATATGGATGTTCGTGGACTTTTTTTCACGGACCAATTAATAATATTTGTTTAATTATTTTATATCGGTAATATATAAGTTAATTTAATAATTAAAAAAAGGTAATTTTGAGATAATTTAATTTATTCCTCAACCAATAAGAAGCACACACGTCACATTAACAAAGTTGACAAGAAATAAAATGGCCTCTAGGGTTGAAGTCCATTATTTTTCTTAAGTGGGATTAAATTAGGTATTAATTACGTGCCAATCATAACATGACACGTGTAATTGGTCAAAAGACCATCCAACCCCTGAAAAACTTTTATAGAGTTAATAATTATTGATGGAACCTAATAATTAATTAGTATTTTAATAATAAATATATTTTTACTATGTGACCTAAAAATAAGCGAGCTATCTGGTGATCTAAGTGAGCTACTTTATGACACGTGTTGTGTTGTGATGAAGACGATATTACAAGACAAGGGTCTCGAGTATCTTCATTTAAGAATGAGTCTTCGAGAACAATATTGGAAGGTACAAGTAGTACGACCGTTAATTATTTGTTTAAAAAAATACCTGAATCTTAAATTTTGTTTCATTAATACTTTTCAAAAAAAATTAAAAAACACTTAAAAAATTTTAAGAATTTTTTCTAAACTTAAATAAAATAAAAGATTATCTATTTCTATTATTTATTATTATTATTATTATTATTATTTTTGAGTTTGGAATTTTTTTAAGTATTTTTTAAACAAAACCAGAATTCAAAATTATTTTTGTTAATTTAAATTACTATTAAACTTAAAAAATTACCTACAAATTATTTTTTATATTTAAAAAATTAAGAAACATATTAGATATATATAATAAATAAGTAAATAAAAGATATCCAAAGGAATATTCTTTGAGTGCAAATGTTGGGAATTGGATCCATCACTATCCCTATGTAATGGTTTTTACTTCTTTGTGGGCCCATCTTTCCATTAAATTTATTTCTTTATTAATATTATAAATAAATAAAAGTGAAATTTTGTAGTTTCGATTAAAATAATCTTATATTGAATAATCTCTCGAAAAAATTTATCTGAGGGAAGACATAATGTGCTGAAATTACTCGTATTGGTCTATATGAATAGTCTTTACGGTTAGAAATGACAAATATATCATATCGGGCATTATCAGGGCAATTAGTTGTTGAATATAAATTCTAATTATGATATGAATTTTAGACATGTAATATTACAGTTTGATTTCGATTAAAAAATATATATAATTAAGTAAAATGTTTAAAAGTATTTTCAATTTTCAACATATGCCCAAACTACCCTCTTGCTTTTCATAACTTTGACACTGACTCCATGGTCGTCCGCGTAAGCCTTTTGACCCTTTGACCAAAATTTCGGTCAAATTTGGAATTTTTTTAGGATGGTCAAAAGTTTATTATTCCCAAGGCGTGAACATTTTTTTTTTCCACAATATTAAAATTAAAAAAATAGTTTAAATTTTGATTCCAACCACTTTTAAAAATTTCAACTTAAATTCTTCCCTTTAAATATGTCTAATTTTAAAATATGTAATATATATTTTTTTTTCATATAATAATTCCTTAAATTATAAAAAATATATATTTATTTGAGATACTAATTTTTTTAATTTAACCAATATTTTATTATTCGTCTTGAATTACAAAAGAAATTTCATATCTTTAAATTAGACTTATTAATTTGAAATTATTTTTTTTCGAACTTGGGTTAATTAAAAATAATTTATATTAGAAAATATACGAAATATCTGAATCAATATAATATAGTTAACTCTCTATTTTTGGATTGAGTTAAATTCTCGAGTTCAATTTTTTATATAATTATCTTAAAATCTCGTCCAAAATGCATTAACACGAACAACAAAAACTCATGTGATCATGTTTTGACGGTACAAGAATGTGTAGAGCTTTGTATGTTCAAACTCGTGGCAAAAAAGACAAGCAATAGATTTTCACCAAACAAAATCTCAATCGGCAAACTGAACCAAATTTTCAATTTTAAGAAAATTCAACCCAACCAAAAAAAAAAAAAATCTAATGGATCTGGTAGTACGAGTTATTGGGTCATTTTGAACACTCCTGCAAATAAAGAAAGAAAATTTAATCTAATTGAATCCAATTTAGGTTAAGTTGAAATGACTAAAAAAAATCTTTAACTTGCGAACTGAACCAAAATTTAGGTTCTACAAAAATTCAACCCAACCCGAACAAAAAAAATATCCAACCCGTTGGGTAGTTCGGGTTACTGGGTGATTTGTGAACAAAGAAAATGACAAAAACAAAAAATAAAGAACCTTTTCAACCTTCAAGTGATTTGACCACAACTCTTTACTGAACTACACACACATTCCTCATCTATCACCTTCTAACCTTCATAGTTCTAGGCTCCCTCCAATCTGTGACAAGCTCAATCAAAATTCCATTTCTCTAAAGTTTTCAGTCTCCTCCATAGCTTATTCCTCTGGTTTTCGAGGCGTATTCTTGTTGTCGTATATCGAACCAGTTTCCTGGGGATCGGGAATAGGTTTCCTCTTCTCAATATACCGATGAGGATCCACAGCTGCAAGAGCAGCCCTTTCCTGCTGCTCACGTTTGAGGTCTTGGGAGGGCTTGACCCAAAGGAAGTAGGCGAGGGTTCCGGCGACGACCCAAGAAGCGAGATTGGCGCCGCCTCTGAGACCGCCCATCGAATTGCCGATGAGGGACCTGACATTCCCTAATGATCTTTTCCAGCTGCTAGCCATTCTAGAGAGAAAGAGATACCAAACCAAAGAGGAACCAAGGAAGATTTCAGAAGTGAACTCCATTTCAATATACTTGATCTTCAGAAATATTTAGTGGACAATCATTTTACAAACTAATACCAATGCCCATAAACAAAGATTACAAGGTTAAAATTAGGTAAGCATATCCGGTGATAACTAAGTGTAACGTCTACTGCTAGTAGATATTGTCCTTTTTGAGATTTCCCTTTCGAGTTTCCTCTCAAGGTTTTTAAAACTCGTTTACTAGGAAGAGGTTTCCACACCCTTATAAAGAATGCTTCATTCTCCTCCCCAACTGATGTGGGATCTCACAATCCACCTCATTGGGAGCCCAGCGTCCTTGCTGGCACTCATTCCTCTCACCCATCGATGTGGGATCTCACAAACTAAAACTTTCTTACCAGTGGAAGAAGTAGAGAACAAGATGGTATAGAAGAGACAATAAACTGGCATGTATTCGATTGACATCGGTTGGAGAGGGGAACAAAGCATTACTAATAAGGGTGTGGAAACCTCTACCTAGTAGACACGTTTTAAAAACCTTGAGGGAAAGTCCTTGAAGGGAAAGCCCAAAGAGGACAATATTTGCTAGCGGTGGGCTTGGGCTGTTACAGACACGTTCGATGCTCGAGTTTTCCTAACAAGGAATGAATAATTCTATTTCAACCCCAGGTGCAGAGACAGAGAGTTCTCATTTCCATAGTAATAGCACCCCCTCTTTGCAGAATTTCAGATCAATAGCAAAATGACAGAGTAAGAAAGGAAGGAAACAAATATCTCCTCTTACTAAACCCTGAAAGCAGAAACAAACGTTGGATTAAAAACGACTCTACCAATACCGAGAAGCCCCTGGCCATGAAAGAAACTCAAGAAATAATCTTTGAGTTTAAATACCAAGCTAACCAACCATGCATAAGCATTAGCATAAACTTAGTCCACCCATTATGTGAGATCCCACATCGGTTGGGGAGGAAAACAAAGCATTTTTTATAAGGGTGTAAAAACCTCTCTTTAGCAGACGCGTTTTAAAAACCTTGAGGGAGAGCCCAAAGAGGACAATATCTGCTAGCAGCGAACTTAGGCCGTTACAAATGGTATATGAGCCAAACACCGGGCGATGTGCCAGCAAGGAGGCTAAACCCCGAAGGGGATGGACACAAGGCGGTGTACCAACAAGGACGCTGGGCCCCAAAGAGGGGTGGATTGTGAGATCCCACATCGGTTGGGGAGGAGAACGAAACATTCTTTATAAAGGTATGGAAACCTCTCCCTAGCAGACACGTTTTAGAAACCTTGAGGGGAAACCCGAAAGGAAAAGTCCAAAGAGGACAATATTTGATAGCGGTGAGTTTGGGTCGTTACACATTCAAACTCCGACAGACAATCTGATAGCACACATACTCCCCTCTAAAGCCAATTCTTAGAATTCAATAACTCAGTTCTACAGCCTATACAGCCTATAGAACATATCCTTTTCAAGTAAGATCGTTCTACGGCCAAGCATTCTTTGATCTCTTGAGCAGAGTCATAGCACTGAGATGAATAAATGATCATGATACGAAACAAAAATCAAAGCAAAACTCTACTTGGTTAAGGTTTTTGTTCAGTAAACCTGAGCTTTCTCTTCTTCAACCTGCCTCTTTCACAAGCAAAATGTTGTATAATGTAATTCAATCAAACCCCAGCTCTAACATCCATAATCCAATAATCCACACGAGCAAAAACCACTAGAAATGGGAATTTTCTAAGCAATCAAAGCACAAAAGATACAAATAATCATAGAAGAACATTTCAAATAAGACTAAAATCGAAACCAGAGCATTTAAATAAACCTAGATCGCAGTTCTTCCCGAAATTCCTCCCTAATCTTCAACGGCTCCCACCAATCCAACAGGAAACAAATAAATTCCCAGGAAAATCTGAAGAAATACGAAAGGATAAAGAGAAAGCACTCTGAAACTAAATTCAAGTACCTTGAATTCATGAACAATTACGATTACAGCAGACAATTATCAGCGAAGCCTGCAAAAAATCAAATAGAAAAGCGAATTCCATTACGAAAATCGCACCAAAAAAAGGATCGTAATCAAACACTGAAAATCGACAAAACCTTCTACATTTGCGATGAAACAAAACCCTGAAGTTCGAAACCAAAATCAATCGAGACCAGAAACAGCAAAAATTGTATAAAATGGATACATTTTTACCCTAAATTTTACCACCAGAAACTCTAAAATTAATGAACATACAGCAAACATTGACATACCTATTAATTTCGTTCATATCATAAACCCTAATAGGATTTATTTTCCTGTGTGTTTCTTGTTCTTTGAACTTGTGTAGAATTGAGAGAGATTAATAATTTTGGTTTTTGACTTATTTTAAATGAAATGAAATTAAAAAAATGGTTAAATATTAACTAAAAGTTTAAAATGATTTATTCGCGAAAATTAAGATTAAAAACGATATAACCCTCACTCGCTATAAAACAATTTGTTCCTTTATAATTGATTCCACGAGTTCGGGAACTAAGAGAACGAACAAAAGAATCAATAACAGGTACAACCGTCTTTATCATGAACAGTTTATCGTACCTCTATTTATGAATGAACCAGTAAATTAGGTAATTGAGTCATAATACAGGTAAATAACTGGTTTGCATTGACGAGTTGACGCCAATTTTAATTACATAACCAATTTATAGCCTGAGATCCCACATTGGTTGGATAGAATAACGGAATATTCATTATAATGGTGTGAAAACCTCTTCCTATTAAACACGTTTTAAAATCTCAAAGGAAAAGCTCAAAGATTGGGCCGTTACAAATGTTATCAGAACCGGACATGGGACGGTGTGCTAGCTAGGATGTGAGCCAGACACTAAATCGACGTTAAAATAGATATTATATATTTACAAAATTTAAAAGTAATTGTTATAAATTTATAAAGGGAAGGATTTTTAAAATTTTTAATAATAAAACACAATAATGGATAAATTAAGAAGTAAAGGACTAAAAAAAGATTTTAAACATTTAAATTTTATTTTGTGCGAAAGTACAAAATGGTCCTCCATTTTCCATGCAAGGGTAGAATTAGTTTGAGGTTTTTCTGTAGTTATAGAATTAAGTTGGGGTTATTTTCGTAATTAGATAATGAACGTTTAAATCTCAGATGTCTATAAATACCACCCCCTCCCTCAATGCCTTGTACCATTCTTCAATTCGGCCAGCGACTCGTTTGCGGAAGAGAACGATAATTCCTCGCAATTCGATCAGCGATCTGGTATGGCTTCTTTATTCTCTC
This sequence comes from Cucurbita pepo subsp. pepo, assembly GCF_002806865.2. Lineage (NCBI taxonomy): Eukaryota > Viridiplantae > Streptophyta > Magnoliopsida > Cucurbitales > Cucurbitaceae > Cucurbita > Cucurbita pepo. Next base: position 2,116,076 of record NC_036651.1, on the reverse strand, counting down.
CTCTCTTAGGGTTTGTAGTTCTAGGGTTTTATTAAGCCTTCGTTTGGCAGATTATTGTGCTTTTTTCGTAATGCCTGCAATCTAGGGTTCTACTTGTTGTCGTATATTATGGTTTTCTTCCCGTTCTTTTGTAATGTCGACGTTTTTTTGCGTTTTTCGTTGCGTTTGGTTATTCTTATTGAATTTGGTTGGTGGCGTGGTGTTGCTCTTATTGAAGATGGGAGACATTGTTTGAGTAACTTGTAACTATGCTATCTGTTGCGAAAATGGAAATTTTAGTTATTGTTTGCTTTTGGTTCATAGACGGTGAGTTTCTATGATTCTTTAGGGTGGTGTAACTTGCATCTCTCGTACGATTTTACTTGATTGCGGCAGTTCAGGGATTGGGTATGAATTTTTCGGATCAAGAGGACGGGTGGTGAATATGAGTTTTTCTGTAGGAGGATTGGTAGCTTATTGACTGTGCTTGATATGCTTGAAAGATCTAGGCTTGATATCCTTTAAAGTTTGATTACAACGCTCATTTTGAAGACTGATTGATGGTGATATTGTCTATGGATGTGAACAGTCTCACGCCACAAAGAATGGGGAAACGAAAGTCAAGTGCAAAGCCCCCACCTAGGAAGAGAATGGACAAGCTTGATACTGTTTTTAGCTGTCCCTTCTGCAATCATGGAACCAGTGTTGAATGTCGCATGTAAGTTCGCAATTTGCATTTGGTTCCTCTTGGGTTATTGTAACACGTGAGGGAGCGATTTGTTTGAAGGACTTTTATATTTTGTGGCATATGAAAACGCCGGAATAGTGAATATGCATAGTACCAATAACTTGTGTCCTGGATTAGTCTCTCAGTCTAGGTGCCTTATTTGTTTGGCATTGTAACGAGGGTGTTTGTATGGTTTTAGTGACATGAAGAACCTGATTGGGGAAGCCTCCTGTGGGATTTGCCAAGAAAGCTTTAGCACAACTGTTACAGGTATTCTCTTCGAATCTTTTATTCCACGAGCGTTAGTTCTGTTTTCATTATCTGTTGTGTGTGTTTTACTTTACGCTTCATATCATGTTGTGGCCTGTAATTCAAGCAATTTAGGATTTTTTTAAAGAATATGTTTAATGGGTATTTTTCTGTTCTACTGGAGCAATTTTTGTTTGATCCGAACCTTAAATAGTGCACGGGACTGTGGGATTATTCTAGGGAACCCCATTTTCTCTATGCTCGAAATAGATGGATGAATGGAAGTTTTGTTATGCAGTTGTCCCACCTTCCATCATCATTAGACTTTTATTCCTGTTGTAGGGAAGTCTATCAGATGAAAATATGTACCAAGTGTAAGGCATCATGTATGATTTAGGTGGATTTAATCGTTTTCGTGTCGAAGTCTCGACTTCCAACTTGTTATACTTATGCACTAATATTTCATTTGGTTTGTTTGCAGCCTTGACTGAGCCAATAGATATGTAAGTAAAAACTAAAACGCAACTGGTATATGTCGATATTGATGTTCTACAGGGCTTTGGTTGACATGATGTTGTTTTGATCAGATATAGCGAATGGATCGATGAATGTGAGCGGGTCAACAACCCTGAAGAAGACGATGGTGCTTAGAGGGAATCATCGACAATGCTGCTTAGAGGGAATCATTGGGGAAGGTTGAAGTTTGCCATTTTTCTACGAGAACGAAGCTTGCTCGTTCGAACGTTCCTTTTACGAATCTTAATTAATAGGGTGACTTACCGGTAGGTATAACAACACTCTTACCCTCGTAGCAGTATAGACAAGCATGTATGTATAATAGTATCATATTTTTCCTAGTTTGTGTGAATTTTCATCTATGTGCAAATGAAGAGTGGGTTTGTGAACCATCCTTTATTATTACTAATAATTCAACCTTCTTGTAGATGAAATATTAACGGACGTATGTTCCTTCCTGTTCGATTATATGGCGTTTTATCATTGCTAGTTAATGTTATCGATAATTATAAATAATTTAGAGCTCGTTTGGATGATCTTTTAAACGCTTTAAAATATTTTTATGTTCGTTTGTTGAGTCTTTCAATTATCTTTGATTTGATTTGATTTGATTTACTCTCCTGTTAATTCATTTATTCTCCTTGTCCGTCCCTGAATCTTTTCTTTACTCTCCTAGAAAGGTGAGTTTACCTCGTTCTTGTTGAGTTTTTGTTTGGATGTCCTTTTAAACGCCTTAAAATATTTTTATGTTCGTTTCCATTGTTACGAGCAGGCTTATTTTAGTTACAAAATTTTTAAAAAAACATGAACAATTTGTCTTTTATACTCGATTTTTCATAAATTGATTGAATTAAGTGATCAGAATTCCCATCATTTATTTATTTATTTAACTAAAGTAAAATGTCAACTTGTAAAATATTTATTTATTTTTCAAAAAATAAATAATAAAAATAATTATGAAATTAAAATAAGTGGTTGTATATATAATTTTATCTTATGATTTTTAAAAAATAAATGAATTAAAATAAGTAGATAACTCATCCAAATCATATATGTTTAAATAGATAATAGTTTAATATTTATAGACATTTGGGATAGATATGAGCATGAATAATATATATTTAAATAGAAAAATAGTGGTATTTTAATTTATTTGGTACCCACCCACTTTATTTTTCAACAATTTCACGCCTTTCGCTTTCTTTTGATTATTTTTATGAAAATAAATAAATTTATTTATTTTTAGAAACTTGTTCTTTTATTTCATTTTAGAAAATAAAAATTAAATAAAAAACAATAACCCAAAATCTCTCTAAACAAAAATGTCATTATATATCTAAAAATATATTATAATTAATACTTTTACACGTGTCCTAGATGCTAAGTTCGTTAGTATAATGAACGAACCAGTTTAAATTTTTGAGGTAACGTTCACTATGTGAACGATGCTATTGGTTACATATCATTACATACCATTGAAAGACGATAGGACGTGAAATATTTTTCGTTTTTTTTTATCGAGCTACGTGTAGAGTGGAAATGATTCAAATTTATGTCAATATAAAAACGAATCTACCCGGATCATAACAAGACAAAATATGACTAATACTCTTATTTATATGTCATCGTGAGGAGTCAGAATCTCGATCTCATTTCATTTTTTGACCTCAACGACACGTGACGTGAGATAAGAGATGTTCAAACTTCTGATAAGGAAAAACTAGATTTACGACGAATCTATGAATATACGATCAGATTCATACCAAAATCTCTCTAAAGAAAAATGTCATTATATAATATCTAAAAATATATTACAATTAATACCTTTACACGTGCCCTAGATGCTAAGTTCGTTAGTATAATGAACGAACCAACTTATATTTTTGAGGTAACGTTCACTATGTGAACGATGCTATTGGTTACATATTATTACATACCATTGAAAGACGATAGGACGTGAAATATTTTTCATTTTTTTTTATCGAGCTACGTGTAGAGTGAAAATGATTCAAATTTATGTCAGTATAAAAACGAATCTACTCAAATCATAACAAAACAAGATACGACTAATACTATTATTTATATGTCAGTGTTAGGAGTTAGGATCTCGATCTTAGTTCATTTTTTGACCTCAACGACACGTGACGTGAGATAAGAGATGTTCAAATTTCTGATAAGAAAGAATTGAATTTACGACGAATCTATGAAAATACAATCAGATTCATACCCAAATCTGTATGGTCGAGTAGTTTAGGAATAATATTGATGGCAAGAATATGGTGAGATTTAGGTTTTTTTTCTTTGAGGAACACAAGTAAAGTTTGATATTTGGTACGAAATCACCTGGAAATTTTGTCTTGCCCTCCGAAAAACGATGAATTTTGGGCTTGAATGTTCAATCTTTATCGCATAATATATATATGTATATATATATATATATATATATACATATACATTCATTTATATCCGCTCAAAGATTTCCGAAAATAACGAATTTCATTTCTGTAGACGGGATCTTCAATTCTGCTCTCTTTTTCCCGGCACTTTTTTTTTCTTCTTCTCAGTTTCTCTCTCTGCTTCTGCGATAGCGACGCCGAAATCAGAGAAACCACAGCGGAAGGTTTAGCTTATGGGTCGGCCTCCCAGCAATGGAGGCCCTGCCTTCCGTTTCACGGCTCCCGAGGTTTTTCTCCGCTTCTTCCTCTTCCTGTTCTGTATTTTTCTTATTTTGTCTCTTTTTTTTTTTTTTTTTTTGCTGTGAATGATGCGTCTGTGATGCATTTTCGTTGCTGGAGTTGAAATTTTTTGTGGATTACTTCAATTTCTATGTCTATTGGCTTGATTGATTGATTATTCTTTTTGAAATTGTGCTTACTGATTATTGTGCTTGCTTTCTTTTGAACTAATAACTGTTCCTTTGTTTTGCAACTTCTATTGTTCTTTCTAACATTTTTTCCTGTTTCTTATTCCACTGGTAATTGTGTTCTATCCCTTCGAATTACGATTTCTCGTCCCCAAATTCCTAATCTGTAATTCGTTTGCTCTAATTGCACAGAATCGATGCTGTGGTTAGTGTAGGTGTAGGTAGCTACATTTAGGTAAGAACTGCAGCGAGAGGGGACTGTGGGGCTTACTGGATAACGATAATTTGGAATTAGAGTGCCATTTTTAATGAAGTGGCTGGGAGTTAAACTTTTGGAGCATAGTTGTTGATAAAATTTGTTCCAGACCCTAACGAAATAGATCTATCCATCTAAATTTTTGTGGAAATTGTGTTGACCTTCTGCAGTTCAATCTGCAACAAGTTAATTTAGTACATTCTTGATAAGGAATTGAATTCTTTTCAATAAAATAAAATTTTCTTTTCTTGCTTTAAGGCTCCTATTATAGTTGTTTCTAGGCATTAAAGTCTTACAGGGTACACTTCCTCGAAACTTCCGGTGCAGTAATGTTAAATTCTTATTTTGATCAAGGTTGCGGAGATGGACGCTATATTGCAAGCACACAATAATACCATGCCAGCTCGGGAAGTTCTCGTTGCCCTTGCTGAGAAGTTCAGGTGGGCATTGAGCAATAGGCTTACTGTTGTTTTTGTTAAATTTGAATTGATCTTCTTTTGTTTTTTCTATAAGACAAGATTGAATAGTGAAAAGAATAATTTATTTATGTTCTTATAGTGAATCGGTAGAACGGAAAGGGAAGATTGCTGTGCAAATGAAACAAGTATAGTGACTTCTGTTCTGTACTCGACCTTGATATGATGATAGGTAGTGGTGTTCTGCTGATTATTATTGTTATTTCTTAGGTTTGGAATTGGTTCCAGAATAGACGATATGCTATAAGAGCGAAGACAACCAAGGCTCCTGGAAAGTTAGCTGTCTCTCCAATTGTCCAAATCGAGTCAACTCCTGTGAGAAATGTGCCTCAAACCACAGTTGTTCCTGCTCCTGCACCAGTAGGTATTAAAAAAATTTGTTATGTTTTTGAAGTTTTTAAATATTTTCGTTTGCTTATCCTGTTCTTTCTTTTTTATTTCATCTTTATTATGAGCTTATCACTAAAAGATCTATTCTAGTAAGGTATATGTGAGGCTTGGGGTTTGTGGCCCTTAGTCTTCATTTTAATTTCTACGTCCTTAATGAAATTACCATGTAAAAACAAATTTCAAATTGAGCTATGGTAGCTCTTTTGGTCCCTTTGCCCTTCTCAAGGCTTTTCGTCTAGCTCTCTTTTGCACCCGCTGAACATTCCCTCATTCCCCCAATACCCCCGCTTTTTCCTTGATTTGGAAGGTTAAGATTTTGAGGGTTATATTCTTTGTGTAGCATGTCTTACACGAGAGAGTTAAGGCTATAGTCCATGTGTAGAGGGACTCTACCTTCTTTCGAATCTCAAGCATTAGAAATCCATGAGGTATTGTTTTTTCTTTTAAATCATGGGTTGACCGTGTTTATGTTCTGTGAAGAACTATAATTTTTAGAATGGCATGGTGTGGGTAGCTATCAAGCACGGATGCTTCAGTTTGGATAGCATGTGAACGAATTGTATGTGTCCGAACACTTATTGAACATTTCAACACACGTTGGATGCTTGAGAGTACATGTCACTGTCGAAAAATTGTTGGACACGTGAACTAAATTGCTCATTTATCTATAAGAGAACAATAATAAACTTGAGAGGAAACACTAAACTTGTTTTTTTATGCATATAAGTGGATAAGCATCATTGATTCTAGATTTGCTATTTTAAGATGATTCATATTAAAACATGCTAAGTTTGGTTTTGTATGTTTATTTTTTCATTCAATTTCTGTACCAAATTCCAGGATCTGCAAAGAGTGCTTCAGAAAATCCATCGTTGGAGTTCGAAGCTAAATCTGGGAGAGATGGTGCATGGTCAGTATAGCCTGTCTACAAATATGGGGATTTTGGTGTGAATTAGCTTAGCCGGTCTCCATGTTTTATTATGATAAACTTCTTCATGATACACGTTTTCATAATACAAGAAATTAATAATTGATCTTTTAACTGCTCGTATTTTCAGGTATGACGTTGCTACCTTTCTATCCCATAGATCTGTGGAAAGCGGTGACCTGGTAATTTTGCGCTCGTTCCTTCATTATGTTGCCCTTCTTTCCTCTTCAGTCTATTTTCTGTGCGTTTTTATTAAAAACGAACATGTAAGTATTAAGCCAATTAATTCTTGAACGACACCATTCTTCGTTTATAGGAGAACATTACAATATGTGGTCATGTGATCACACTCCAAAGGATAACGAAGGCCTAATGTCAAGGGCTATTCGTTAGTGTGGTCGTGGATTCAAAACCTTTTGAATCACATTCTCAATCCTATGAGTTCTCTTAGTATTTTATGATGTATGGTTCGGCGTGGTCGCAAACTCAAACAAAAGTTCGAATTATGGGAATTGTAACATTGTCTATAAAGAAACCTGATGTTGTGATTTCTTTGCTTTAATCAGACTGCCTGTATCACCTAATAAACGTTGTTTGTCAGGAAGTACTAGTCAGATTTTCTGGTTTTGGATCGGAGGAGGACGAGTGGGTTAATATCCGAAGGAACATTAGACCTCGTTCTTTTCCTTGTGAATCATCGGAATGCGTGGCAGTTCTTCCGGGTGATCTCATCTTATGCTTTCAGGTAAAAGTGAGGCCTTTCCATCACCTTCTTGCAACCAATTCAGGATAATCTCTTTTACTAGGCCTGTCTATATTGCGCATATAATTTACGACTACCTTGTAAAACGACGCCCTTAAGTGGTGCACACAACGATCTTTTAACGTTCTCACAGCACACCCTATCAGTTATAGAGAAACCTTTTTTATGAGTAATTTTGTGATCTTCAAAATATTCAGGAGGGTAAAGAGCAGGCACTTTACTTTGATGCCCATGTGCTTGATACACAAAGAAGAAGACATGACGTTCGAGGCTGTCGCTGCAGGTTTTTGGTCCGTTATGATCACGATCAGTCTGAGGTGTGTATCTTCTTTAGTTTCTTTTGATCATCAGCATTGTGAGCTGTTTGGGATTATTGATTTGTCTTGCTCTAAATTATTGTTAGGAAATCGTCCAGTTGAGAAAGATTTGTCGTCGGCCCGAGACTGATTACAGGTTGCAACAGCTTCATGCTGTAAATGAAGCAGCATCCACTGAGCCCTCAAAGTCTGGCTTGGATTCTGTACTGCTCAGCGGCCAGAGGATAAATTTTGAGGCAACACAAAAGCCAAATGCCAATATAAACGTCCATGCCCAAACTAATACTCAGGAAGGAAGGAGTACTGAAACTAACAGTGCTCCAACCACACTCAACTCTGGTAATTCTGCAGCTAGCTCTGCATTCTCGAGTGGTATCGTGACGTCGAACTCTGTTTCTGGATTGTCGGCTGACAATGTGTCTGATGGGAAGTTACTTAGCTGACTATGAAAACGAATTTCTCACTCAGTCTAATTTTAACTGAACGTATCAATTTAAAATTTTGCCTGACTCGTTTATTTAGGATGAGTAAATACGTAGCGAAGTCTGTTTTTTGCCACATGTTTCGAAGTTTTAGGTTCGAATCCACTTGTTGTGAATGCTGAATGTTCTCGACGGATAAAAAATGCAGGAGAACGCCTCGAGGCTAACAGGTCAGAGGCATCATCTCTCTTGTTTTACTTCTTCTCTGCTTAGCTAGACAGGGCTCTACACTTGCACACTGCTGACTGATGATATAGCTTACTGTTTAGTTTTCTGATAGAGCTTCGTCGACCACGACTTATAAACTAATGATTCTGTAACAATCGAACGAGGATGCTCTTTGAGTTGAATGCCGTGCGAAAACTGGACTTGTTTGTATGCCTCTTGATAAAGGGCACGTTACGTCAAACTTAAACACGCCCGCGCACACGCTCACGAACACATTCATATCAATAGTTATGCTGGTCTCCTAGCTTTAGTGACCCTTCTATGATCTCTGAGAAGGATATCTATTTAGGGATGTCAGCAAGGAATGAGGTAGTGAGGGAGGGCCTAAGGGAATGATTTGATACATCTCGATATTTGAAAGTAAATCGAGATAATACATCTCGAGATTTGATACATCTCTAAGAAGGATATTTGATGGGTTTAGGATTGAGGACTGATTGAATTTAGGAACAGATAATACATCTCGATATTTGAAAGTTCTTCGAGAGAATTAGATAATGTATCATGTTGGAGGGGAATGTCAGAGTCATCAGGTGTTGAATCCAGATTTTAAATTCTAGTCTGAGTCTTGCATATCAAACGTTATACTTACGATAGACATGATAATTTTGTGTTGGAAGTACTTTTGATCGTGACACTGAATCTTTTGAACAATCTTGACATAAAATAGGTTATTTAGTGGATCGGTCAAGTCTCAAATCCTATTGTTCTGATCACCAATGAATGTTTCTTTAAGTTAATTTTTTGTCAGAGTCTGAGTTAAATCGAAATTAGGAAAAGAGCATCGAGAAATTTGTGAAAACAATGATTGAGTAGGCTAAACATCCACAAAAGAGTCGGCAAAAATTAATTTTATTTTTCAATATTTATATCGGTTTTATTATTTAATCTATAAATTTATTAATGAATCATCAATAATTAAAATGATAATTTTTTTTCAATTATTTATATAATAAAAAACAATCCTTACAAATTCAAACAATGGCAATTTTCATTTTTCTAAAAATTGAGATATTAAAAATGGACAAAATTCTATATTTAATCTAAATAAAAATTTAATAAAAAGAATAATAAATAATAATAATAATAATAATAAAAAGAAAAAAGGGTTGAGGTTCTTGAGTTGGTTCTGGTGGCAAGCTCTCATAAACCCATTTCTCCATAACTGCGCGGATGGAAATTCAGACACGTCCACCTTCCTCTCTCTCTTCGGCCAAATCTGATTCTCTCTCCATTTCGCGAATGCTCTGATTCAATTTGATCTCAAGCAACAATGCGAGCTCTACTGCGATGTCGGACCTCTAAATTCGAACATGGATCGCCATTTCTTGCTGGGTTTAGAACCATCGTCACCACTTGCAGGGCCGTGGTCTTGCCCCACTTTGGTGGTCCGGAGGTGCTCCAGCTCCGCCCCGACGTTGAGGTCCCCAGTCTCAAGCCTGATGAAGTTCTCGTCCGCGCGCGTGCTGTTTCCATCAACCCGCTTGATACCCGAGTCAGATTTCTTTGCCTTACTTCTTATTGTCTTCCTGTCTTAGAACTGGTTGTCTTCAAGGCTGTTAGATTGAGTGTTTGTTTCTAAATTTCGCTGTTCTTGGTGATTTGTTTATAGCGAAGTGGCTGTTCTCATTTTTATTTGACTCGAGATGAACTTTTTATTTCTTGTTTTTTTGGTTAAGTAATGCTAGTAAGCTACCAAGTCATCCTTAGAAGGTTTTTCATCCATGGAGCATCTCAAGATTTAGTCAATTAGATGAAGAAAACTACAAGAATTTGACTGTTTGATTGTTGAATGTGATATTGAGTGGTCATGGCTTCCCATTTGAATCATGTTTTGGTTTTCTTTATGGTTGAAATTGAAACTTAAATGTATTTTAATTTTTGGGTTTTATTGTTTCCCAGATGCGATCGGGTTATGGTCGCTCAATCTTTGAACCACTCTTACCGGTCATTTTGGGCCGTGATATCAGTGGTGAAGTTGCGGCTGTTGGTTCTTCGGTTCGTTCAGTAAGTGTTGGAGAAGAAGTTTTTGGTGCTTTGCATCCAACTGCTGTGAGGGGTACTTACGCTGATTACGCAATACTTTCAGCAGATGAATTAAGTGCTAAGCCAGGATCATTTACGCATGTGGTAATCAATGAAGTGCTTCGTGATTTTTGCTGAAGATTCCTTAATTCTCTTGATGTTGTGCATATTATTGTTCTAATCAATTGTTCTACTATGATTGTTTGGCCATCCTAATCAAGGTAGTTTCTACTATTCTTGTTTCTTCTTCTGACTTTTATGTGGCAGATTTGTTTGTTAAATCCAGATGTAACTCTCGAGACTTAAATTTATTTGCCTATCAAAGCAGAGGAAAATGTTACGAATCTTGATAGGGTCTTGTAAATCATTAACTTGAAAGTTTGTAAGAGTGAATACAGTTATAAATAGTGTTAGTTTAGGAGAGTTATAGATTAGGCAATATGGAATGATGATTGGTGGGAGAGTGTGAGATCCCACATTGGTTGGGTAGGAGAACGGGACGTTGAGCCTCGAAGGGGGTGGATTGTGAGATCCCACATCGGTTGGGGAGGAGAACGAAACATCTTTTATAAGAGTGTGGAAATCTCTCCCTAACATATGCATTTTAAAAACCTTGAGGGGAAAGCTCGAAAGGGAAAGCCAAAGAGGACAATATCTGCTAACGGTGGGCTTGGGTCGTTTCAGAGAGAACTAAGCCTCTTGAATGCTTAGGATTTGTTTTATATTTTCTAAATTTGTTTCGGATACAAATAACACGTTTCCATAATTTTTCCTTTCTAATTGTGCATAAATGATACCCTAGAGGTTTGTTATTCACTTTCTGATATCAAGCTTGGTGAAGCTTGTTTTTGCAATCTTTGTCATCATAGCTTTTCTGCCTTTGTTGATTGTCACCCCATTCGGCTTAGTTGGGAACATTGCTTTGATACACAAGGATGTAACCTATCATCTAAATGTCTATGATTGATCAAAGAAATTTTTATTCGTTAAATTGTTGTCAAACACAAAGGGTCCTTTAGTTTGTTATAGATTCTTATCCAACTTTTATCATTTCATAATGGCACATGAATGGCTAGAAGCATGAGAACTGTAAGCTAACCCAATAATGGAAGATTCATAAGAGAATTGGAGCTGGTTATTAATAAGGAAAACAAATATCTTCTTTCTGTAGGAATTGGATTCAAAACTATCATGTATGCCAAGGTCTAAGATTGAAATAATTTTAGAGATTTTTTTTTTGTGACTTTGTCCTTGTCACCAGAACTGTCCTTCCATCTAAAGAAAATATCAACTAAGTAATGAAATAATTATGTATAATTGGAATTAATTACTCGTTAACACTAGGATTATGGTTCTTAGCAAATATTGTAATTGAAAATTTTGACTTCAAAATTTAACAGTCGTCGGGACAGGGTTTTGTTAAAAGGGATACTAGGGCATGTAATTAATCATTAAATATGTTGACCAGGTAACATAAGTTTGTGTTAGATTATTACTTAGCTAAACCTGGTAGTACTCTCCCACTAAAACTAGATTGTATTTAGTTATTTGGTTTTTCGTTTTACATAGCTTTCCAGCCTCATATTCTTATAACAGAAACGATTCGCTTATGAAAGGACAAGCAGTCCTACCTAATTTAGAGGAAAAAAAAAAAAAAATCTTCCCTGATATTTTTACTTCATTTTGTATTTCTTTTTCTCTGTCAGGAAGCCAGTGCCATTCCTTTTGCTGCACTGACTGCATGGCGGGCTCTAAAGAGTACTGCTAGAATCAAAGAGGGGTATGTTAACTTTGTTCTTCTCCAGTAAGGCACACATTTAAATTTTATTGATTTATGATATCCTTTTGACACATTTTCTAACATTAAATCTCCTTTGGTGGCAGGCAACGGGTATTAGTAATTGGCGGTGGAGGAGCTGTAGGTTATGCTGCTGTTCAGATATCAGTTGCTTCAGGCTGCCATGTTGCAACTACTTGTGGAAGTCAAAGTATCGATAAATTACTGGCAGCAGGTGCTGAGCAAGCAGTTGACTATACTACTGAGGTGATGATTCATACACTAGCCGATCTGGACCTCACCATTTTTATTTTACCTGACTCGACATTGTCATTGGATTGCAATGGTTAGTTTGCATTTAGAAGCTGGGAGATTGAGTGATTTTTTTTACATGAATGTTTATAGGGCATTGAATTCACACTAAAGGGGAAATTTGATGCCGTTTTGGATACAATTGGTGTGCCAGATACAGAAAGAATTGGCATCCATCTTTTGAATAGAGGTGGACACTATATGACACTTCAGGTATAGAGCTATAAGCTAACCCGTATTTCGTGAAGTAATTGAAGTGTTCTTGAAATTCAGGCTTCTAATTGCTGTTTGTTTAGGGCGAGGCTGCATCATTGACTGATAGATACGGGCTAGTTCTCGGGCTTCCTATTGCTACAAGCATACTGTTGCAGAAACAGTTACAGTACAGATGCTCTCATGGAATTGGTAATAATCAAAAGTTTGTATATTTCTCCTAGTATATAATCTGCTTAAAGATAATATTAGAACTGTCCAGTTACATTTTTGAATGGTGATCCCTCCTCCTGCTTGAATTTTCCCAGTAATATTCCATATTATAAACAACTCCTGGTTTCACGTGCATAAGTTTCCGCTTCTTTTCCCTCTTTAAATTATATTCTTGAGCTTAAATTGTTAGAATAGCAAGTTTTTATAATAAAGTTTTTTAAGCCCTTGTAGAAGTTGAACGGTCCTACTGCAATCCATGTTGGACCTGGATTATGAATACCAGGACAATCTTATGAGGTTGGCATAGATTTACGGACCTTCATTTGTTTTGGAAAATGTAACAACCCAAGCCCACTACTAGCAAATATTGTCCTCTTTGAGCTTTTTCACAATATTTTAAAATGGGTCTGGTAGGAAGAGGTTTCCACACTCTTATAAGAAATGCTTCTTTCCCCTCTCCATCCGATGTGAGATCTCACCATCCATCCCCTTTAGAGGCCCAACGTCCTCGTTGGCACACTGCCCAGTGTTTGGCTCTGATACCATTTATAACAGCTAAAAACCGCTAGTAGATATTGTCCTCTTTGGGTTTTCCCTTCTGGGCTTCTCCTCAAGGTTTTAAAATGCGTCTGGTAGGGAGAGATTTCCACACTCTTATAAGTAATGCATCGTTGTCCTCTCCAACCGACGTGAGATCTCACAGAAAAGGATTACTTTTGACCAATGCATTGGTGGTAACAAGTAAGATGATTGCTGTGTTTCCCAGTTCATGTTAAAAGCTTGCTTTGGAATGATATATGTGAGGTTGGAAAATATATATATCCATAAAACATGAATGGAGCTTTTCCTTGCTCCGATTCTCGAAAAGCAGAAGGTAATTTAATATCCCTCCAATTTATCACCCTTCAAAGAGAGGCCATGTGGCTTGCAGTGTAAGGGGTGGTAGAGTTGATTAGTAGGAGAGATTGGGAGGTCCCGAAATCTCCCCAAGTCTGGAACCTCTGTTGAATAGCAATTTCTACTTTGATCTGTATCATGTTCTCTAGTTCTTAGTTCCAATCCCTTTGACTAGGAAATATTTTATGGTTACAACATATGCTAGATGCACTTCAATCGCTTATCTGAAAGCTATATTTGTCTGTTTGTGCACATTTTTCAGTGCAAATATAGTTTTCTAAATTCAAATAGTGCCATCCAATGCCTCAAGGTGAATTCAAGCATCGAAATTAAAACAAATATATGGCTCCAATATTATGTTCCTGTTGTTTAATGAACTTTCATTTTGCTTCTGTTGTTCCTTCTGTTGTTTTAGAGTACTGGTGGACGTACATGAGAGCGGATTCTGAAGGTTTAGACGAGATCAGGAGGCTATGTGAAGCTGGAAAGCTAAAGATACCGGTTGAGAAAACATTTCCAATCACACAAGTAAGGGAGGCTCATGAGGCAAAGGATAAGAACATCATTCCAGGTAAAGTGGTGCTAGAACTTGATTGATGAAAACTCCTTCCAAACACTTCATGTATACTTGATTTGTTGGCTCAACTGCATTAAATCCTGTAAATAATTTCCTCAGCTTTTAGCATCGAAATTGCTTTGGAACTTTACAGGATGTGAAAATTTTAACCACGCTAGAGATTTAGTTTGCAGCCTGTAAAAGTTTGAGAACGTATTTGACATATACCTTTTTTTTCTAGATTTCTCAATCATGAATAAGAAATTTCATTGTTACCTCTCCTATTGTTGCAATTCCTACATAATAATGGTTCTTCCTAGTACTGTCATGTTGTTTATGATGGCAATGGAATGCTAAGAAATAGCTGCATTGGAATAATAACAAAGGGAAAGTGTATAGCTATGCCATGTTGATGTTTGTTGAGTCTGTATTCAGAGAGGTCCGTCGAAGAGGTTTTGTAACGACTGGAGAAGGAAATGAGTGCCAGCGAGGACGTTGGGCCTTGAAGGGGGGTGGATTGTGAGATCCTACATCGATTGGGGAGGAGAATGAAACACCCTCTATAAGGGTGTGGAAACCTCTCCCTTGTAGACGCGTTTTAAAAACCTTGAGGAAACGCCCGAAAATAGACAATATCTGCTAGTAGTGGGTTTTTGGGGCATTACAAATGTTTAGCTGTTATATATGTTTGGAAGGGCGCTACTTCGAATCCCCATTTGAAATTGAGAATAAGAGAAATAAAGAGAGATTTGTCTTTATTAACTTAAATGGGGCTGGAAATGTACGAAGACGAGGCTTGAAAGTGATTCGTTAAGTCGGGTAGTGGCCACCATGAGATCGATAATGAATAGGTTCAGGAGCGTAGTCAATAGGTTCATACTTTTGTTGCATTGTTGACTTTGAAGCATTTATACAACTACGGTCTGTTTGTCGAATAGTTGTCTAAGCCGGTCTCTCACCAACTCCTCTGTTCTTCATCTCCACCGTGTGAACATCTCTAGACCTATTTGACAAAAGTACGAGAACATAAAAGGTTAGGAATTAAATGTATATTGTTTAGCGTTTATTGTATGAACGTCTTAAATTTTTTTTCCAATGGTATGAATAAGAAAATAACGGTGTAGAAAAATATTGAGATGGATAAGGTTGTTTGCACAATGAGAGGAGGCCTCACATGGGAATGTGCTGTAATTAACCTGTCTTCTTGCCTTCTATGGCTGTAGGCCTTCAATGCTTCCTTTTATTTATTCTCCATTCTAGAGATTATATTATGAAATTTTTGCATCTAACAACAAAATATATATTATATATACGTCAATAATAATCTTCATCATTCTCGAACACTGAAATTCGATGTGTCGTTGAAAATTAGATGCATTCTAATACCTACTTAAATCATTGGGCGTAGAAAATCGTGAAGAAAACGTTTCATTATAATATGTTTCCGCTTGCTTAAACGAAAGAAGAAGATTGTTTAGAGATTTGTCGAGATCTGACTCGAAAAATAAAAAAAAATATTTTTAACCAACAAAAAATAAAAATAAAAAATGGGTTATAGACATAATATTTTTCTCGGTATTTTGTAAATTTTTAAAAATGAATTGATTTATCGAACTGTAACGGCTCAGATCCACTGCTAGCAAATATTGTTCTCTTTGGGCTTTCTTTTTCAGGCTTTCCCTCAAGGCTTTAAAATGTGTTTACTTCCGGACTTTCTTTTTCGGGCTTCCCCTCAAGGCTTTAAAACGTGTTTACTAGGGGAATGTTTGCACACCCTTATAAATGGTGGTTTGTTCTCCTCCCCAACCAATGTGGGAGCGAGGAAGGTTTCCACACCCTTACTTATAAATGGTGGTTTGTTCTCCTCCCCAACCACCAACCAATGTGGGAGCGAGGAAGGTTTCCACACCCTTACTTATAAATGGTGGTTTGTTCTCCTCCCCAACCACCAATGTGGGAGCGACTTTTTTAAAGCTGAAATTTTGTGTTGGATAGATTGATAGACATAAATTTATTAGAAACAAAATAAAAATAAAAAATTAAAATTAGTTGAAGAACTTATTTATAAATTTATTTAATATTTTTTAAAAAATTTAGAGATCTATTTAATTTAATTTAATTTGAAACTAATTTTTATTTATTTATTTTTAGTATAATAATATGAGAAGCAAAAATATTCCATCCAACACAAAATACTGTTACAACGCACATATATAATATGAATTGTGGGTGGAGATCAAAAGACAGCGCATGTTACTCAAATCTCACATGGCTTTCTTCTCTGTTCATCCTAATCATATAATGGCGTTTTCAGAAGAAAGCTTGATGGCCACTCCATTTCCCAGGTACCCATTTCCTCAATCTCTCCCTTTCTTCCCTTTTTTATCATTTCCCCTTTTGGTCAATCTTTGCAGTGCCCACCATCCATGGACCCAATCAATGCCTCTCTTCAATCTTCTCCTTCAAGCGATGTCCCGCTCATTGATGAAGCTTTGGATCGTTTAGAGCTCTGTTGGTTCTTTGATAATCTCCTTACTTGGAGGAACCCCCGGATGTCTACCTCCCGTTCTGATCCTTGTCTTTCTAATGTTGCCCATCAGGTGTTTGATGAAAGTCCTGCTGCTAATCTCTGCTCATCTGATTTGGATGGGGATGTTTCGCTGCCTAATGGTGGTGGGGTGCGTCGGAATCTGCTTCGAACACCGTCGTTACCGTCACGTATGGATCTAGGAGGGGAGGGAATTCGAGAGAAAGGAAGTGGTTCTAGGCCATTGTTGGAGCATGATGTGCTTGTTGAAACTCCTGCTGATAATGTTTGCTCGTCTGCTTTGGATATGGATGTTTCGATTGGAAATGGTGGTGGTAAACATAGGAGTCTCCTTCGAACACCGTCGTTACAGTCCGAGGAAGGAATTCGAGATAAAGGAAGTGGTTCTAGGCCATTATCAGAGCATGATGTTCTTGTAGAAACGCCTGCTGATAATGTTTGCTCATCTTCTTTGGATATGAATGTTTCGATTGGAAATGGTGGTCGTAAACATAGGAGTCTCCTTCGGACACCGTCGTTACCGTCCCGTGTGGACCGAGAGGAAGGAATTCAAGAGAAAGGAAGTGGTTCTAGGTCATTAGCAGAGCATGATGTTCTTGTAGAAAGTCCTGCTGATAATGCCTGCTTATCTGCTATGGATATCAATGTTTCGCCGGGATATGGTGGTGGTAAATGTCGGAGTCTACTCCGGATGCCTTCGTTACCGTCCCGTGTGGAACGAGAACAAGGTATTCAAGAGAAAGGGAATGATTCCAAGCCATTAATAGAACATGGGTTGCTTCAAAAACCAGCCAAACCACCATATGTAGAGAGGAAAGAAGAGGGAACTCGCAGCAAAGAAAGTGGTAGCACTCGAAAGAGCAAATCCGCAAGGAAACCACGGAATGGCAATCTGCTAAGAACGCCATCTTTGCCACCATTTATAGGCAGAGAAAAGGAATTTGGAGAGAAGGAAGCTGCTGCTAGAATCAGAAACTCCATTCAACCGAACCTTTCTGAATTCTTTCCCACAAGACAAGAGGTATTGCAAACATATTGTTCTGTTTCAACTCTCATATCGTTCTTCATGTGTTTTTGAATTATATTAGAACTTGCCCATGGTTAAGATTTCATGTCATGAATATATTGAAAAGATCAAATTATCTTGAAGGATAGTATAACATAGTATCATAGCAAGAAGTCTTGAATTCAAACATTTGTTCGTTTCTTGATGTGATTGTGAAAAGATTACATTGATTTGACATAGCATAAAGGGTGGAATGAGTAGAATAAGCTTCATCTGTTCTTGTGGATACTTATGTGAAGATTCTACAAAATGTTGAAGGTTTAGAATGAGTAGAATAAGCTTCATCTGTTCGTTTCTTCTTTTAGTAATACTTGGTGTGCTTAACCACAGATTCTTGAAAAGAACTTCAGCCTCCCGACGTGTCGAATCCCGACAAACAGCGACAGAATGTGGCACCAATTTCTCATCCAAATGAGGAAAAGAAGAAGCCAAAGTGAGCTTGAATCAGAAGAACTGCAAGGGTTCAAGGACTTGGGATTCACATTTGACAAAAAGGATATAAACCCAACAGTGGTTGACATAATTCCAGGGTTGAGAGAGAAAAAAGAGGAAGAATTAGACAGTGAAAGAACAAGAAGACCTTATCTTTCTGAAGCTTGGATGCTCCAAACTCATCTCCTCCCTCCCATACCAAAATGGGACAGTAGAAAATCTGCTGAAGACATGAAACAACAAATCAAGTTCTGGGCTAGAGCTGTTGCTTCCAATGTGCACTAAAAATGATGAGTGAGGGCTTTTAAACAGCCCCCATTGTCTCTAAATATGCTGAAATTGCTGTGCAGCATCCCAAAACTCAATACTCAATGGAATTGGATCGGAGGGAAGCCCAAATGAACCATTTTGTAACGGTCCAAGCTCACCGTTAGTACCGTTGCATGTTTGAATGAGCTTTGAGAACTCGCTTTTCGCCACCAAACAAAGAGAAAAAGGTCCAAATTCTCAATGCAATGTTTGTAAAATTACAAACATGTTGGTCTATTTGAAGCTACAAAAAAGTTTGCTTCAAAATTGAGAAGGTGTTTTTGCATTGGAGATTGGGCCTTCTGATCCTCTGCTATTCCTCAAAAAGGATAAAAAAGTGAAAATTTTGTACCTGAGATGACTAGCCCATGAGAGGAGTTTATTTATTTTCTAAAATTTTATTTATTTTTTCACAAATTAATCAATCATATATATATATATATATATATTATTTAAATTGTTTTGTTTAGCCTTTAAATTTCAATGGATTTCAAATATTTTCGTTATTGGGTTAATATTAGTGTCTTATCCACTGAGCTATGCTTGAATTGACGTCACTACTCTTCCTTTTGTTTCAAAAATATTCTTGTTTTTTTTGAAAAAAATTACAAAATATATAGTTAGAAACTTTTAAAATAATAAAAATAATTATATATATAAACTTTTAGAAAGGTAGGATAGAGAGAAGAGTTGGAAAATCAAATGCATGGTACGGACATCTCCAAACATGCAGAGTAGCAAAGCAATCCAGCTAGGCTATCTCCATCTTCCTCTTTCGCTCCCTCCGCCGCCGTGCTCGCCGGCCAAACAGCTGGTACCATTTACTACATTTCTTTGAACTCTTCCGCTTACACCATTTTGAGTCTTGAAATGAATTGGGGTTTTGTTGTTTTTTTTTTTTTTTTTTTTATGCCTGCTATGTGTTTGAAGAAATGCCTCACAGAAGCTGCCTGCGATTGTGAAGTCGTTCATTAAATGGTTTAATTCTGTATTGAAATTGTTGTGATTTGCATGATCTTTGTGTATTCTCGTTCTAGTGGGAAAGTAGATTAGTTTAATGAATTCTATAGGACGAAGCCATGTCAGTTGCAAATAAGCTGAAAATATTGGGTGGGGGACAATTATTTGTGGCAGTACTTTTCATGATTGTCGCCAATCCGAACATAGCTAAGTGGAAAAGGTCACCAATTAACATCTCAAAGCTTGATGTTTTGATACTCACTCTGTTATTGTTGAACTGAAAACAAAATCTCCATGCCTCATTGCAAGTCACTGGAAACCCGAATTGACTTGAAATCTAAAAGCCATTGGCCTATGGTGATTCGAGTAGATCAGGTTTTTAAGTATATACTCTAACCTATGAATTGTGTTGGCAGCCATTTGTAAAGGTCATCTGCTTGAATTTGATCATGTGATTTTTTACAATGCTCTTCTTCATTTCTGGTATCTCTCTGTCAGCTGTGATCATTGTAAGATGAAAATACTCAGAAAAAGTAGTATATAATAAGGCAGTATCTGCAGAATATATTTCTGCTCTGTTAACACAAAGCCTTAGATGAACATTGTGCAAAATGTTGTCCACTGAATTCTCTGCCGGTTTTTATGTCCATTGAACCAAATTTCTCTGTTATTGGGATATCAAAAGCTCCAAATAAATCTACTGGCACAATTGGTTGTCCACCTTTTTAGTAGAGAGTTATGAACGGGCTTAGCCCACCACTAGCAGATATTGTCTTTTTTGGGTTTTTTNAAAAGTTTGCTTCAAAATTGAGAAGGTGTTTTTGCATTGGAGATTGGGCCTTCTGATCCTCTGCTATTCCTCAAAAAGGATAAAAAAGTGAAAATTTTGTACCTGAGATGACTAGCCCATGAGAGGAGTTTATTTATTTTCTAAAATTTTATTTATTTTTTCACAAATTAATCAATCATATATATATATATATATATATTATTTAAATTGTTTTGTTTAGCCTTTAAATTTCAATGGATTTCAAATATTTTCGTTATTGGGTTAATATTAGTGTCTTATCCACTGAGCTATGCTTGAATTGACGTCACTACTCTTCCTTTTGTTTCAAAAATATTCTTGTTTTTTTTGAAAAAAATTACAAAATATATAGTTAGAAACTTTTAAAATAATAAAAATAATTATATATATAAACTTTTAGAAAGGTAGGATAGAGAGAAGAGTTGGAAAATCAAATGCATGGTACGGACATCTCCAAACATGCAGAGTAGCAAAGCAATCCAGCTAGGCTATCTCCATCTTCCTCTTTCGCTCCCTCCGCCGCCGTGCTCGCCGGCCAAACAGCTGGTACCATTTACTACATTTCTTTGAACTCTTCCGCTTACACCATTTTGAGTCTTGAAATGAATTGGGGTTTTGTTGTATTCTTTTTTTTTTTTTTTTATGCCTGCTATGTGTTTGAAGAAATGCCTCACAGAAGCTGCCTGCGATTGTGAAGTCGTTCATTAAATGGTTTAATTCTGTATTGAAATTGTTGTGATTTGCATGATCTTTGTGTATTCTCGTTCTAGTGGGAAAGTAGATTAGTTTAATGAATTCTATAGGACGAAGCCATGTCAGTTGCAAATAAGCTGAAAATATTGGGTGGGGGACAATTATTTGTGGCAGTACTTTTCATGATTGTCGCCAATCCGAACATAGCTAAGTGGAAAAGGTCACCAATTAACATCTCAAAGCTTGATGTTTTGATACTCACTCTGTTATTGTTGAACTGAAAACAAAATCTCCATGCCTCATTGCAAGTCACTGGAAACCCGAATTGACTTGAAATCTAAAAGCCATTGGCCTATGGTGATTCGAGTAGATCAGGTTTTTAAGTATATACTCTAACCTATGAATTGTGTTGGCAGCCATTTGTAAAGGTCATCTGCTTGAATTTGATCATGTGATTTTTTACAATGCTCTTCTTCATTTCTGGTATCTCTCTGTCAGCTGTGATCATTGTAAGATGAAAATACTCAGAAAAAGTAGTATATAATAAGGCAGTATCTGCAGAATATATTTCTGCTCTGTTAACACAAAGCCTTAGATGAACATTGTGCAAAATGTTGTCCACTGAATTCTCTGCCGGTTTTTATGTCCATTGAACCAAATTTCTCTGTTATTGGGATATCAAAAGCTCCAAATAAATCTACTGGCACAATTGGTTGTCCACCTTTTTAGTAGAGAGTTATGAACGGGCTTAGCCCACCACTAGCAGATATTGTCTTTTTTGGGTTTTTTTCCTTTCATGCTTCCCCTCAAGGTTTTTAAAATGTGTCTGCCTGGAAGAGGTTTTCATACCCTTATAAAGAATGTTTCGTTCTCCTCCCTAACTGATGTGGGATCTCACAATCCACCTCCCTTCGTGGCCCAACGTCCTTGCTGATACTCGTTCCTTCCCAATAAATGTGGGATGTCACAACCCACCCTCCTTTGGGGCCAGTGTTCTCGCTGGCATACTACCCAATGTTTGCCTTTGATACCATTTGTAACAGTCCTAGCCCACCGCTAGAAGATATTGTCCACTTTTGCCCGCTACGTATCGTCGTCAGCCTCAAGGTTTTTAAAACGCGTTTACAAGAGAGAGGTTTTCACACCCTTATCAAGAATGTTTTGTTTTCATCCTCAACCGACGTGAGATCTCACAATCGACCCCCTTTGATTGGAGAGAGGAATGCGTTTTAAAAACTTTGAGGAGAAGCTTGGTAGGGAAAACCTAAAGAGACAATATCTGCTCGTGGTGGGCTTGAACTATTACAAGTTAAATCACGAACTAGAGAATTCGTGCCATAGGTGATGCTAAGCTCAATGGTTTTGCAGGAAGGCAGGTGGCTTGCTTTATGGAAATGATGGGTGGACTCATAAGATGATTCATGAAGAAGTAAGTAACTTGAGGAACTTCCATTGCCAATGGTGTGCTTGAAGAGAGCCTAATTAAAGCTGAGGTATGGAAGTGAATGTTAAAAGAAAGATAGAAATCATTGAAAGTTGCTGCTGCTCTTATGGTGTTGAGTATCATATTTTTATACATCTATTATTGTCCTCTCTTTCAAAAGAGATAACCTTCATCAAAGTTTGTACACTTTGCTTCCTTTTGAGTACAAATCTTCACTTTTGGAAACCCATTCAAATTAATTATTTTTAGTTTTGAACTTTAGGAAGCCGATTTGACGAACAAATGTTACGAGTCCAAATCACTTCAACTTTGGTTTGGACTCGTAATGGTGCGGTTCAAGCTAAAAGGCCAAACACCTCTTATTGTAGTGGATTGAGGAGTAGGTTCAAGTCCTGAATTTTCAATTTATATCTAATAAGTCTTTTACTTCTTCGATATAGAGTTTCATTAGATATAAAATTTTCGAATATATGAAACACCTATTAGATATACATTCAAAGTTCATAGACATATTAGATCAATTTTAAATTAAAAAAATCAGAACTAAACTCTGGTTCGAGAGGATGATCAGTCACACTAGGACTGAGACACGGCCCAGACTCCTACGGGAGGCAACAGTGAGGAATTTTCCGCAATGGGCGAAAGCCTGACGGAGCAATGCCACGTGGAGGTAGAAGACCTATCGGTCGTGAACTTCTTTTCTCGGAGAAGAAGCAATGACGGTATCTGAGGAATAAGCATTAGCTAAATTTGTGTCATAAGCCGCAGTAATACAGAGGATGCAAGCGTTTCTGTATGTGGCTTTTTAAGTCCGCCGTCAAATCCCAAGGCTTAACCCTAGACAGGGTCATTTAACCCAAAAACAACAAATACGGAAAGGGCTAAAAAGGAAATTAAATTATAAACCTCAAAAAGAAAAAAAATAATAATAAAAAAAGTACAATTCCTTGCTTTTAAAAAATGTACAACTTAAGATAAAGATACCAACAATGACAAAAGCAAAGCAGCACGGAAAAAGGGTTAGTTTGAAAACTTTTGGAATCTTTTCCAATGTAAATGCTATTTTATACGCACAATTTATTTCTATATAAAAAAAATCAAATATATTAAATATTAAAGGTCACCTACATACATTATTATAATTAATGAAGATATATTATTATAATTAATGAAGATATATATATATAGTTAACTTATTATTTTTAAATTTAAATTATTTTTAAAAATTATTCAAAATCAACTAAAGTAGCCAAAATTAGCCAAAATTACAAATTTCTTACCACAATTTGTACACATTCCTATTCTTTTTCTATCTTTTTATTTTTTTTTTACTGAGGGGTGAAATGGTCAAAATCCAACGTCAGCCGCGCCGACGCCGAAGGTAGCTGGGCGATGTGGCTCAAGCTTGCGGTCCTTCCAAAAGCAAGCGTCCGGCGCCAGGTTAGAAGATGACCTCATCGGCTCCGACTTGCACCTCGTAAGAACAAACGGCTCGTAACCCTTGGCCCTCACTAGCTTCTTCTGTTCTATCATTGTTGCCGCAGCCGCCGCCGCTGGAAACGAACACGACCACCTCGCCGGTTGGATCACCGCCGTCTGCGTGTTGTCCGCCGGCTTCTTCTCCCGCTTCTTCGGTGGCGGTGGCGGCGGCGGGTTTCGACCGGCTGGCTTCTTCTCCCTCGTTGGAACGCACCTTATGAAGTCCGTGCTGCAGACCCATGTCTCCTTCGACACCTCCATTGATAGCTTTGGCTCGTACATCATTAACAGCAAGCAATCCGGAAGAACAGGTGATTCTGTTTGTGTTTTTCTCTCCGGCTCCGGCGGCGGAGTGTCTCGCTCCTTTGACTGGTCCTCCGCCTCTGGACCCATCATTTCGTCGTCGTTTTGAGTGTCGGATCTGATTCCTTCATCCGTCGCTTTCTCTTTAATCGCCGTCGTCGTCTCTGTTACTTCTTCCCAATTCTCATCAAATTCAGTTCCGGTTTCGTCTAAAACTGGTTCTGTCTCTACTGATAATGACGCCGAAGTAGGGTTTTCGCCATTTTCGTCTTCTTCAAATGCTTCTCTCTGCTCTGTTCTGTTGTCTTGTTCGCGCTTAGATTCGTCTTCTTCGGCTGATTCCAGGTTCTCTGCATCTTGAGCAAATTCAGATTCACAGTGGCTCTGAATCGGAATTGGAATTGTTCTTGAGATCGCCATTGTTTCTTGCTGATTATCTTGATCGATTCTGTCTTCTGCTGTTTCTTCTTGACTCTGATGATTTATCATAGAAATGTTTGATTTCTGCTCATCGATTTCGTTTTCTGTGGCCATTTCTGTGGATTCTTCTCCTCTTTCAGTATCGGAAACAGATTCTTCATTGATTTCTTCCTCGTTTTCAAGCTTCAGATTTAGCTTCACTGTTCTTTCTTCTTCGTCGTCTTCCTTACTTACAGGCACAGATTCATCTCTTTTCGCTTCATTTTGTGTAGTTTTCTTCTCTTCATGATCTTCGTCTAGTTCTTCCTTGTCATGTTCTTCCAGTTGTGGCGCAGGAGGTTCACAGAATCGTTTCGCGAGCTCCGCCACCTTCACCGGATCAGATCTGCACCTCATTAGCAGCAAAGCGTTCTTCGGCGGAATGCAAAGGCTGATCCTCGATTCCTCTTTCTCAACGACTTCATTTTCGTCTTTGAAATTCATTCCGTCCAAAATATGCCGCCTCTGGCTTCCATTTTCCTTCTCCGTTTGAGGTTCTTCGTCTCCAACTACTAGTTCGATCTTCCTCCCCTTCCCGTCTCTGTCTTGTACCGCCACCAACCACCGCGCAAACACTTTCCCGCAGGAACTCTCGGTCTCCTCCTCCGACCTCCCCGCCGGCTTCGATTCCTTGTTACTCTCCCTATCGCTGGAACACGACGAATGGCACGGCAAGAAACAGTTGAGTTCAGCACCAAAAGCCCTAAGCGCCTCGCAAATTGTGAACGGCAAATGCACCCACCGCTGGCTCCGGTGCGAATGCCGCTCCTGCTGGAAACCGTTTCCGCCATTACTCATACTGTCCTGACGAAGAAGATTAGGACGCGACGATTGATTCGCAACGAATTGCTGATCATTACCATTCATCTGCGACGATTGAACAACACTCTCCGATTTCCGAAAACTCGCCTCCGAATTAGTCCTCCGCTTCAGCGATCTAGCCCTCATCTTCCTTCCCTGCTTCTTAGTCTTAACCCTAACCTGTCCAATGCAAGTGACCTTCGGCGACGACGGCTCCGGATTATCGAACGCGCATCCTCGCTTCTTCCCACCGGTAGGAAACGCAGGCGAGGCCTGACCGACCTTGAGGCTGCCGCTGGATTTGAGACGGCGGCTGAGTGAAGTAGAGAGGATGATTTGGCCTTCACGGGCACGGCCAGGGCTAAGAAGGCACTTGGAAGAGATCTTCATGGCAGAAGAAGAAGAAGATGAGAAGCGAGAAGTGAAGCAGATGAAGAGCTCGCTAGAGCCTGCGGCGGCGGAACTGGTACTGTTGCTGCTAGTAGTACGAAAATGGCGGTCAGAATCCATGAAAACAGAGAATCTCACCGGTGAACAGCGGCCATGGGGAATCTGTAAGAAGGATTTGTTGCTTGATTTGGTTTAGAAACAGTAAGATTGAAGGCATTGGATGAAGAAGAAGAAGAAAGGTTTTTCAGATTGCAGAAGAGAGAGAAAGTAGAGAGAGAAAGAGTGGGCTTTAATGGGATCAACTCTGTTCTGTCTCTAAATAGTGGAAATGCGACTCTAATTTTGCTGGCATATACTCTCCTTAGCTGAAAATTACCCCAATATTTTCAGGGGTAATTTGGTAAATTTTCCATTACAAAGTAATTTATTACCCTGCTAAAATAATATAGGCCTCAAATATCATTTTAACTATTATATTTTTATATATTTAATTCCTCAAATTTGATAATGGTATTTATTTGGTTGTCTTTTTTTCCTTTTTTTTTTGTAATTTTGAAATTTCGTAAGTTAATTTTCGACCTAATTTATATTCAAAAAAGACAAAATGTACCCATGTTTTAAAATTTTATGGAAAAAAAAAAAAGTGGATAATTAAAAAATTAATCCACTAATTTTCAGAATAATTACAGAGAAATATATTTAAATATTTAAAAAGTATATATATATATATATATATATATAATAGTTATCTAACCCTAAATATAATTTAAATTACAAATCTAATAAAACTACGATTAAATTACAAATCTGCCCTTTTAACTTTAGTAAATATTAAATAAGTCCTTGTACTTTTGACTATGGGTAAAAAATCAATTAATGTATTAATATTTAGTTAAAAAATCATTGTTGATTTTTTTAAAAAAATAGCAATATTTTTAATTAATAGCATCAACCAAAATTTAAAATGATTAGGAAGAAACTTAATTTATCACTTTAGTCCTTATTTAGCCCTTCTCGCCCNTGTCTTTTTTTCCTTTTTTTTTTGTAATTTTGAAATTTCGTAAGTTAATTTTCGACCTAATTTATATTCAAAAAAGACAAAATGTACCCATGTTTTAAAATTTTATGGAAAAAAAAAAAAGTGGATAATTAAAAAATTAATCCACTAATTTTCAGAATAATTACAGAGAAATATATTTAAATATTTAAAAAGTATATATATATATATATATATATATAATAGTTATCTAACCCTGAATATAATTTAAATTACAAATCTAATAAAACTACGATTAAATTACAAATCTGCCCTTTTAACTTTAGTAAATATTAAATAAGTCCTTGTACTTTTGACTATGGGTAAAAAATCAATTAATACTTAGTTAAAAAATCATTGTTGAATTTTTTTTAAAAATAGCAATATTTTTAATTAATAGCATCAACCAAAATTAAAATTATCCGTACTAAACTTAATTTATCACTTTAGTCCTTATTTAGCNAAAAAAAAAAAAAAAAAAAAAAAAAAAAAAAAAAAAAAAAAAAAAAAAAAACTTTGGCCTCTTTTGATAAAAATGTTTTTTCAAATAGAGTGGAAAATCGATAAAAGCGCTTTAAATTTGTACTTTGTCGTTATTAGAGAACGTGCAAGTTTTTTAATTTACAGCTAACGATTATCGAATAGTTGCTTCAAAATTTTCTTTTTCATGAACCGTCTCATTCGACACATCAGAATCATTATATCTAACGAGTAACGAATATAGATCGAGGGTTTGATTTATCATTAATAAAAAAAATATATAATAAAAGTAAAAAGTAAGTAAAAAATAAAAATAAAAAATGATAGAAGAGATGGGCTGAGTTCAATAATTGGTAAAAGCAAAGCTCCCTTTTTCTTTTTTACTTTGAAAGGGAAAAAATAAAATAAAATAATAATTAATTTTTTATTTTTGTATTTATTTTATATATGAACTTTTTATAAATGGAATTGTAAGAGTTTCTTTGGTAAAATTGAAATTTATTTTTATTTGTGATAAGGCATATATTTATAGTTTTTATTATTATTATTATTTGTTCTCCAAAAATTTAATTCAATATAGGTTAAAATTGAGTTTATATTTATAAATAAATAAATAAATAATTGTTTTAGCTATTAATATTAATTTATTTTTATAAAAAATAAATAATAAATGTTTTACAGCTGAATTTAAATATTTTATGGTTGGGTCAGTTTCATTATTTTATAAGAGTTGTTTGGTTTGAAGAAATTTACTGTGAGCGGGATTCAACCCGACCTATGATCCTATCTAATATTTTTGTAATAATATTTATTTCATAAAAAAATATAAAATAAAAAAGAGGAAAATTACAAAAAGAGCCTTGCAAATTACACAAGGTCATAATCTTGGATACACGTGGCCAGATAATAGAGATATGGATTAAGAGGAAAAAGATAAATAATTTTTTTAAATTAAAAATAAATAAATAAATGGATTGGAAATATCAATTTTCAGCCGTGGGTTTGCCTTTTTTGCTCTGGACACCCCCTTTTGTCGCCGGTCGTTTTCGGCCATGAAGTGGCAGAGTTGTAAATATGTTGAAATTGATGTGCTTTTTGGGAGTGGGGTCACATGGGGGCCGAGAGGGAAACAGAGAAGCAGCTCTAAGCCTCACGTGACGTCGTGTGCACTCCATGGAACGATGCTCAGGTTTGCTCTTAACCACGCTCGTATTGGAGCGCGTGGTCCTTTTACCAGCTGTTTTTCTTTCATTGGGAATAAATAAATACAAATACAATTTTCTTCAAAATTGAGACTTCTTACCACCTGCGTCGTCGTAATTTTGACACATTCACGACAAGAACTCAAGCCTCTTCATCCGACTTTGTGGTTTCGTTGGACCTCAGCGAAGTTTACCTTTGCCAATCGAATACAACTTGTAGGGAATCCAAGTTTGTTCAGCCAAACACGCCGTTCATTTATACATGTTCAATCGTGTGCAACACGTCACATCTCATTGTCATCTTAGTTCCTAACAACACAATCCATGCATTATGATGTCATCTTATGTCTCGAGATACATCGGTCATCTTGGCTTACTCGATCACATCCATTGAGAACTGGCCCACGTGTCTATTATCTCATCAAGACATCTCAAACATCTATCCATCCGAGTTCTCTCGAGCATCGGACTCTCCTATACCCTTTACAACATACGTTTCGGATATCTGTAGTAGTGCTCGAGTCTCAAATTACAAGATCGACATTCATGAAAACGTAAGAATAAGAGATAATGTTGTAATTATCCATTAAAAGGCTCATTTGCCATTACTATCAACTCTGTAAGAGAACAGAGGCACAAAGTCTCCAATTTACAATGAAACGGAACATTCCTATTGGGATCTTGGCTAACCAATACACCATCTCTGAATATAAAGTTCGTTTCAAGCCCCATATCAGAACAAGGAGAGGGACTTACCTTTTCACTCCAACTTTCCTTCTCACAGTGACAAATACATTCCACTGCCGTAAAAACCATGTCTTTCCAACTTTTGCAATCACAAGTTCTCGAGTCTGAGGCCTTTCGTCTATCGTTAAATACACGAGTGTCGTTTCCATCAAGAAATGCCCGTCTTACTGCTGCAAGAAGGTCGACTGAGAGCGCTGCAACAATGTCATGAACGTCCTCCGCAGTCCAATTATTCCAATTCGATCCAAGTTCATTCTGAAGAATGGTTCTTGTTGCACCGTAGAGGATGTTTAAACAACCAGTGCAGCACCGAATAGAACATACTTGTGCAGAGCTAGTTGAGAGGTCACTTCTGCTGGGAGATGAGTGAACATTCACTTCACGGTCATTCGTGTCTGTGTCGGGCTTACAACCATCACATTTGCAACCATTTTCTAAGGTGCAACACCCATTACTATAGTTGCAGGGTTTTGTGCAGCTAGGGATTTCATCAGCACATACCTCACTTGAATTTTGATGATGAAGATGATGATCTTCCAACTCGAAAACTGATTCCGTTCCTAAATTTAAAGGCGCTTTAACCGATGTGTCGTTTCTATTGTCCTCCAAATCATCCGGTGCAAGAACAGTCGTCTCATTCAGTGGAATATTATCTGTTAACTGGTCGTCATCGTCAGCAGCAATGTCATGGGACTGGTTAGAGACTGACTTACTGCAGAAATTCCCATCTCCATGTCCTCCTGATATGAATGTTGTATCCTGGGAATTAGACTGATTCAAATCACCATCTACCAAGGAATCAATACGTACAACTTCTTCCTCATCAACAGGTTCCTGACAACTGACTTCTGGAATTTCATGTGTAAGACAGCCCTCGTTGGATGTAATGGGTTCGTTTTTCTCACACGAAATCTCATTACCACCAGAAGCATGATTCGTTGATGTTTCAATTTTTTTCGAGTCCTGTTCCAAGCTGAAAGGAATAATTTTTCGTTAAATAAGAGCGTTCACATTGAAAATGAAGTAAAAATTACCATGTTAAATCATAGTACCTGTGCAGAGTGAAGACCCAGCTATTAACAACATCTTCCAGGTACGCAACTTGTGATAGAAGGCGAAAATATTGATACCGGTCTTTCCCGGAATTAATTTTTGCATTTATCTGTTCGACTAAGAGGTCGAGTACCAATCGCACATCAAAGGAGACTTTCCTTAATGATGTGTAGGCACCTCTGATTGCTGATAAACCAACAGCAATCAAGCCTCTTACCATACCCGAAATTTCCTTAGATTTTCCATTACTCGTGCTGCTTGATGCTACCTTCTCCAAAGCATTCATCGGGCGAACGATACAAGAATTGAACGGCCATCCCTTCCAGGGTCCACTAACATCTGCAGAGGGGCCTTCTTTCAATTTTGATGTCACCCAACAGAGCTCGGCGAAATGGGGGTATCGCAGAATTTGATACCCAAAAGTAGATATTACTGAACTCAAGTTTGATTTCACTCTCATGGTTCTACTGCCAGGTAGTGGTACAATTCTAACAGAAGGCACATCAGGGGACTTCTTTTCTCCAGTGTGCTCGCTGGCAGTTTCTTTATCTATTTGCTGATCTGCAGCATTACTCTCATCTTGGGTAACAGAAATTTCGTTCTTTGTGCAAATAGATGTTTTAGAGTGGGACTTTTGGTGAATCAAATGTACAAGAAGTTTCAGTATGTCCCTTGATAATTCTGTAGCAGACTGATTGATTACCATGTCATGGTCAAAACCTCCATCAATCTGCACAGAGAATCTAGGTACTGAATGCTCTGTAGTAGTTGGCCGACAAATTGACAAGTCATTCCTGAAGAACCGCCTTATCTCTTGTGGAAGTAGCAAAAATGGAACTTCTGATGTGGCCTTTCACAATTAAAACCATCAAAGTCAATGGAAATTATAGTTGTTAGAGAATTGGAGACAGTATCAGAGACTATATTTCATCTCCATGATTATTAGAATGCCACAAACGAACACAACGGGATAAATTAACTATTCGATACGTCAATCATTCTTAAAAGGAATTGACCATACAACATGTGTTTCAATGGATCCCTTATCTATTCCATGCACAAATCAGATGCAAGTTCTACATATCAGATACTAGGGATCAAGTTTACACAGCAACCACTCATTGGGTTACAGGTACCATAAGTTAACAGGATTGTAATGTATAAATCAGTCACTACATCTTAATAAACTCATTCAGCAAGCAGTAACATCCTAAAATACTTCCCCAGTCTCATAAACTCTAAAGCAATTCCTAGTCCTTAAAAAGTAACAAAATTACAACTATAGAAGCTGAAGCAGGCTAAACTGTAAAAGTTTATTAAGAATAAAGACCATTCTAAATTTCAATCATTACATACATGGCATGCCATCTTTTAACGACCTTAAGAGGCTAAAGCTTATAAACATCATAAAGTGTACGGATAATTTCAACCGTTCGGCATCATCAATACTATTAGTCAGATCATCATATATACATTTTGGTTTCTCTGCACCATGTTTATGGATCTGCTTCCTTCATTGAGTCCAATATCAAAAAGAGGAGTAACATCTTCCAAAATTATGAAAAAGAAAAAAAGGACCTCAGGATTAACCCTCAAGGGAAGCTAAAGAAATAAGGAGCATCAATGGCTCCACTAATTAGCATTATATTTTCCGTTTTTCAACTTAATAGGAATTCAGAATTAAATATCAAGGGAATCTATGGAAATAAGGAGCCTCTATGGTTACACTATTTAGCATTATATTTTCAGTTTTTCAACTTAATAGGGAACAAAATAGACAGCCAAAAAGGCCATTTCCAACGTGATCTATTGAGAAATACTTTGANTTTTTTTTTTTTTTTTTTTTTTTTGGTCCTATCTCTAGCTTGGGCTTCACATCGACTTCCAATCATCTCTTCCCACTTACGTATAGTGTTTGCCTTACTAAGACATTCGCTCCATCTAAAAAGATATTAACGGGATGCAAACTGGAAGTGCATTAGAAATTACAGGGGAAGGAAAGTAGTCCAAGTACAACATGGCAGGACGATAGGTAAACTCAATTAAAAAACCACAAAAAGAGAACATACCAAAATCATCAAGGGTGTAGATAGAGATTCAACTTGCTCAACAAATGAACTCCAAGCATATGAAGCACTAGAGAGAGATTCGTCTTGAAATACGGTCCTCTTGGTTGATTTGCTTTGGTCTGAATAACTATGGTTTTCCCTTCCACCAAGGAGACCATCTTTGACAATAATTCCATCCTTGGGGTACTGTTCCTCATTCAGAAAGAAACCGCACTCCTCAGATGTTTGATTTTGTGATTCAATAGCCCACAAATCAATTCTTGGCATGAACAAAAGGCACGATCCCATGCTAGAGCAATTCACTGTAGTGTAAATAATTTTTAAATACCATAGGCAGCCAATGTAATGCACATAATAATCAAATACTATAAAGCACAACATGTCATGCATCAAAGTTTGAAACAGGACCATCAATATCATGACAAGTAACATCTGAAGAAAGTAGACAGAACATCCGACAATACAATGCAATATCTTTCATTTACATTCTTACCCACAAAAACATCTTTATTTACGTTCTGTACTAACTCCTAGTCCTATTTTCCTTCAGGTACAGAAAACTAGGAACCACAGTTGATTTTTTTCATTAAAATATTTATACATATTAAAAGGTAAATGATTCCATGTGACCTTTTTTTTTGGGGGG
>NC_036651.1:2071452-2082797 GCF_002806865.2 Cucurbita pepo subsp. pepo | reverse complement strand
GGGGGGGGGGAAGAGAAACTGAATTACATTGATGAATGAAATGAAAACGAGGAAATCATGGACTCCCATTACCAGAAGGTACATGACGGATTCCCCGTAACTTAAGACTAAAGCAACAAGATCATGGCCTTGCAAAGAATATTACAAATATGTACATAATGAACTTCACAAGTCTGTACATTAGCAATTAGTAGAACAACATAAAACACACATAAAAAAAATGAAGAACTTACATAATATTTGTGATATGCCTTGCACCAAATCACCATGACCTTCTTGTGAAATTGTAGCTATATCAACCTTACGAATTTCAACATGTTGAATATAACAGTGAAGAAGACAAGAAGCAAGATGCCTTGGTCCAGATCTGGGATTCCCAGCAATCAAAATACGGAAGCCAGACTTATTTTCCAAGGTGAATGGTGACTCTACCATAGTAGTGGGTGGGCCACCACGGTGACCTACACTTTCAAACTTGGAACTATCATTGCCTGTTTCATTGTTGAGAACACCAGAACCAACAAAAGTAGAATCCTCAAGTAACACTCCAGAACCCTGCAGCTTTATCTCTATCTCATTTGCAATATCAGCATCCTGAAGAAAATCGTGAACATAAGACCACCAGCAACTAGTGACAATTTTCCTTCCATCCAAAGCAGTAACAATCACGCTTTTAATTAAAGTTGCAGCTTTTAAAAGATTAGCCGGCAAGCTGATGCGTTCATCAAGATAAAGGGAAACAAGTAAAGTTGACAGTGGTTGAAGCAGACAAGGAATGAGATGAGAGGGAAGAGGAGAGGATGCCACATCATTAGCAGCCATCCCTGCTTCTCTACGTGAGCATGGAGGTGGAGAATATAATAGAGCTTCTAACCAATCCCGCTCCTCCACTAAAATGGAAGGAAGAGGAGGGCAGTTATCTCTTGAAGCTTGTTCCCCAGAAGCTGATAGAACTTTTTTAAGAGGAAAATTTCTTTTCAAAGCACTCATTGCTGCTTGAGTACAGAGAGCCTGAAGATCAGCACCAGCAAAGCCTGCAGTCCTTCTTGCAATCCACTGGAGCAAGGGTCCCTCAACTGGCTTTGGCCACCTTTGAGTGTGAAGGGAGAGAATAGCAGCCCTATCCTCAACCGATGGCAAAGGAAAATAAATCTCACGGTCAAACCTCCCAGGCCTCCTTAATGCTGGATCAACTGCCTCAGGGCGATTTGTTGCACCAATAACTACGACAGACCCCCGAGATTTTAGACCATCTAATAGTGCAAGTAATGTAGACACAACTGAATTATGGGTTTGATCTTGCTGCCTTGTGCGACAAGGTGCCAACCCATCTATCTCATCAAAAAATATAATAGAAGGTTGGCATTTCTCTGCAACTTGAAATAGAAGTCTTAACTGACGTTCTGCATCACCAACATATTTCCCTAAGCAATCAGCTCCTTTACGAGCAAAATATGCAATTCGTTTATCACCACGAGCACAAGAACCTATTAGTGCTCGCACAACGTGTGTTTTACCAGTTCCAGGATATCCATGCAACAGAACACCTCTAGGAGGTGTAATCCCAAAGCGATCGAAAAGCTCAGGATACAAGAGTGGTAAGAATACTACTTCTTTCATACATTGGATGACACCTTGAAGCCCAGCAACAGACTCCCAACCACGATATAAGTTCTCTCCTTCTGAGTTTGAGCCACCAATATATACAGGTGCAATTCTCACCAAATCTCGATGAAGTCTCTTACTCTCTCTTTTCAAAAACTCTTCATCCTCCCCGCAATTCTCCAACCACTTTTCTTCAGCCTCAATATCCCTTCGCCAAGCATCATTTGATTGCTTTTTTATTTCCAGTTTCATTTTCCTGGCCTTCAATCTCTTTATCCGAGCTAAATATTGATTTCCATGAGGTTGGAAGATGTGGCGATGATCTGTGCAAGCTATGAGAAATTTCCGGTGATCAAATATGCAACCATTAGCACGTGCACAAGGCTGAAGAATAACAAAATAACAGGATCAAGAAAAAGTATTAAAGAATTGTACATCCAATGATGCATATAAGAAGCCTAAGCCAGAAAATAACGAAGTATAATGGCACAACAGTGACAGGCAGACCAAGTGGTAAGTTCTTGGGCATCGATCAACACGACATCCGATGGTTGCGCCAGGTCTCCCACACCGAGTGCACTTTAATGCTCTTCCCCTGCAAAGAGCAGCCCTTACATTTTTCAAGCATCCCAATCCAGCAAAATAAACCTACAAATATGTTTTGCTCATTAAAATTGATATCCGGAAAAAAATCCCTAAAAGAATTATAAAGGTTATTAGCCTCAAGAACAGAGGCAAGAGCAACTAACAACGTAAAAAGATAACTTAAGAAGAGAAACTATCAACTATGTTGACCAATTTTTTGAACCCAAATTCTTTTGGCACTCTAAGATAGGTTGAAAACTAAGAAGTACAGTCACTTTAATTAGGAGAACATGCTAGTATCTGACATATATCAGACACTTGTTGGGACAATTAGACATGTGTTAAACAGTAATAATAGAATGTCGGCGCACATCAAATACTCTTTAGGGATAATAAGCAGACAATATATAAAAGAAGAAGATTCAATTTGGTTGGATTTCAACAATCTTAGGGTTGAATGGAGAAGCCAGTTAGTATATTCCCAAGACGTGCATTTCAAAATAGGTTCAGTTTGTCAGTTTCACAGGTTCTTTTCCACCTTTAAATGCCTACTGGGCATCTCTAAGTGAAGTGAGGAGAATCTTTTAAAAAGTTGAAAAAACAATTATAAATCATAACAGAGGAAAAAAATTTGTTATAGCATATGAAAGGAAAATGATAAATTACTTCGAAGCCCAGGAGATAGTGGATAAAAAGAAGACATTTAATCAATTGTAATTTGCAGAAGAATGAGTAGAGAATATGTTTCACACAAAACAGCTTGAAGATAGCTTATTTCTTCACGAAGCTGGAAAAGGTGTCAACAAGGTAACTAAGAAGTGCCCAAGCAAAGCACCTATTGCTACAGTCAACAAGTAGGTGCAGGGCCTCCATCTCCTACCGTGTCACCTTCAAAACAAGGTCTTTAAGTCTGGGAAAGGATGGGGCAAGAAAGTGAGATCCTTCTAGCCAATTTTCTATTGCAAACGAATCACTTTGTCACTAAATGATAGGATGTTAAATTTTCTACCACTGGGTGGAAAGTTTAAAAAACAAAACAAAACAGTTTGAATGGTTATGCTCTTTGGAGACCTGCTATTCTGAGTCCTAGTCCATATTATTGAGTAGTTAGCATTGATTTTCATCTTTCTGGTAGCTCCTCATTCAGCTGAAGATACTACTACTTCTCCGAAATTGGTATTTCTCAAATATTTGAACTAGCATGGACCTCTGCTTCGGAAGGCTAGAATTATCTCAAGTAATGATCATGATAAGTTTGTAGGTAGCGGAGAAATGTCAAGAACAGAAAATTTATAGGGACCTTAGAGGCATGGGAGTTCATATGCAATGTGCATTTGAATATACAGAAGGACCTTAAAGAGACATAGGAGACTGGTTCCTTTTGTTGCTCTTTGGCTTCTTAAATTAAAGAAATCTGTAATTACCCAACAGTGACATTAAGGAGGGCACCAAACCACAGCATTGCACATGGTTAATAACTTAAATATCAAAAGACGGGAGTTCATATGCAATATGCATTAGAATATAACCAAATAATATGAACATAAAGGGAACCGATGATTTACTGCTGCTATATCACATAGTAAGTGTAGGGCTCAACCAGGGTCAGATGGGCTATAAAAATGTGGCACACTTTCCTTTACCATCTTGACAGTGCAGAAGACCAATGCATCTGAGATTCTAAAAAAAAAAAGGACCAAATATACATTGATACTCTCCTGTCATCTAGTCCCAAATTGCTATGTGCATATGCTATGAAACTAGCTAAAGAAGACAACAATTTTATCGGATGTCCGCAAAAGGAACAACCGAACGCATTGATTAGGTCAACTACATTATATTTACTTCATAACAAAATGACCTACATCTGAGCTTTCTCTTCTGGAAGTGAAAATGCAGGGCGAGCGATGAATAAAGTAGATCATGCTAAAAGGCATATATATAAAGGGGCAGAATCCTATGTGGAGTTAAAGCTATTATTTATAATCCAGAAAATATCTTAATGAATTAAGTAACAAAAATTAAATCAGTCAGTTGCCTATCAAAACAGATACCATAATAATAAAATCACTCAGTCCAGTATAACTCAGTGGTTCCAGGTTAGAAGGCACACCTCGGGGCTCCAAACTGCACAGTGTTGATGGACCCATATTCCAGCAATGCCATAACGATCATTAATAGGACCTAATAGGCGTCCAAGCCATCCAGGTTCATCACCAAAACCATCCCACTTGTCATAATTTGGTTCCTCTGAAGCTGAAGAGCCACTACAAGCTTCATTTTCACTCTCACCCGAATCCTGAACTGACTTCTTTGGCGGTTTACCATCAATTCCTCCTCCACACAATCCACACCTTCTGCCCTCTTTAATGCGAGCCTTACCCAACATACCTGTGGAACTGTCTGTAAACTTCTTTAAATTTAAATCACCACTATGTTGCTTAGACTTTTCAGTAAACTTGCCCAAATCAATAGCTTTCTCATCGCAACGCCTTCCACCTACCACTTCATTTGTTGAAACTACAGCAGCTTCTACATCATGAATTTCATTTATGCCTTCATTTAGTCGTGTTAATTCTTCCAGCGGTATCTCACCGTTGTTTGAATTCTCCACCACATTGGCTGGTTCTTCATTGTGATCGACGCTACAAGCCTCATCTACATGAAAAGAACTCGAAGTTTCTTTGTCCAATTTTTGAACAACCTCAGGAATAACATCATCCACTGCTTTCACATTTTTGTCATCCATTTCATTTTCCAAAGGCAAAACGTCCTCTCTCTCATTCTTTGCAGTCATGGCTTCCTTTCCCTCCACCACCTCCTCCTCCTCCTCCTCCCCCCCTTCTTTTTCTTCCTCTTCTTCTTCTTCTTCTTCCTCTTCTTCTTCTTCTTCTTCCTCTTCTTCTTCTTCTTCTTCTTCTTCCTCCCCTTCTTCTTCTACTTCTTCTTCTTCTTCCTCCCACTCCTCAGTCTCCTCCTCATCATCATCTTCATTATCGATATCCAAGATGTCTTCCCTGCAACAACCATCCTTAATTTTAGGAGATTTCACCTCTTTTTCTATGTTAATTTGATCATTTGTCACTCCAAACCTCCTCATTCCACTACTTTTTACTTCCACATCAACAATTTCATCAAAAAGTTTTCTTTTCCTGCTTGCCCGAGTTCCTTTTTCCACTCTAATCCCCAAATTTCTGTTCCCTGATCTCAACCTTGATCTCCAATTGTCGGGCTTCTCATCATTCAATTCATCACTCAACTGAGGCAGAGAGTTAGCACTCGTTTTAACGCCCAAAGTTTCATTCCCATGAACCTTCCGCCGCTTCTTCTTTGGCATAGGGGAAGCATCGAGCAAGACTGGGGCCCGACGGACACGGCTGCTCCGCCGAAGCCCAAGGTCAGCCTCCACAATCCCCAACCCACTGCCATTCTCATTCACATCGCCATGGTTTCGACTATACTCTTTTTCGCATATGGCATCAAGCCTTTTGTGCTTCTTCTTAAGCCTAGACCCAGACCGATTGTCACTCTGCTTCAATGACGACGAAACTGAACCCGATGAAACTCGCATGACAAAAATCAAAAATTAAATTAATAGCGCAAACGTCGTCCTAGACCAGTAATCTGCCTATCCGCACAGAAACTTATGATTCGGTCGAGCAAAACTCGAAGGATCCTCTTCCTCATCCAATTACAAATTCAAACGAACCAAATATTGAACATTCAGACATTGCCACGAAGCGCAAAGGAAAGGAACTCACTAATTGATAACCGAAACGGATCTATTTGAAACCAATACCAGAGAGAAGCGGATTCGAAAGAGAAAAAAATAAATTAACGAACCCTAGAAATCAACAACAGGACTTTCCAACTCCTAGATTCTCCCCGAGTCGCCATGAAGATTGAGGGTCGAGCTTCAACATTTGTTTTCAAATTCGTGGGACGATTTTCTTCCTTTCCCTCCCAGAAAGAAAGATTCCGAGCGAAATTTCTCGCAGACAGAACGACTAGGGCGTGAGCTTATTTATTAAGAACAAACTTCTCACTGGTTCTATTTTTCTTGGCATTTTTCACCACGCGATTTTCATAGCGCGTGTAGCCAAACCAGTTTTTTTTGTTCTATTTATTATAACCAAAAATTAGTTAAATTAATAAAACATAAATTTTATAATTTCTTTCAAAAATACTATAATTTTTTTAAAAAAATTGAATAATATTAACAATAATTTTAAAACTTTGGAATACGATAGTTATATTAATTAGGGCTGATAATTGTATAATTTTAATTTTATTTTATGGGTTCGTAAATATTAAAAATAATATTGAATATAGCAAAAAAAACTACGTACAAAATTTACGGTTAATACCACTGTTAAACTTTTTTAAAAATTTAAAAATTCAAAAATATTTTTACTGTTAATACCAGTTCTTGTAAATACACGGGAGCTTTCAAAACTAACATTAAAATCTTTGGAGACAATCTAGAAGGTTGATATACAGTTTTTGTCCATATATTTACAGTAAAAAAAATTGATCTTTTTTATAAATGGTGTTAATGTCACTTTTAAAGTTTTTCGGTGTTTTTAAACATAATTTTAACTATTAATGAAAATTTGTTAAATTCAACTATATTTTGTAAATAAAATACTAAGGATTTCTAGCAAATAATAATAATAATAATAAAATAAATAACATAAATGATATTTTTTAGATTTTTTTTTAATTTAAAATTATTATTAAAACTTTTAAAATATTGTATATGTTTTTAGACAGAAGCATTTTTAATAATTGAGCTTTAAAAATATTTAAAATAAATTTATACGCTTAAAAACAAGTTGGAGTGAAAGCACGCGTTAAAGTGGCGAGTGGGATACGAAATACGACGTCGTTGCTTCGTTCGTTTATTTTTATACCCAAAAATTTGCCGCCAAATATGTACGTTTTGTTTTTATCATTTTTCCGTTTCCGGAATATTTATTTGTGTATTTTTTTTATTTATTTATGTGAAATTAATATTATTTATTTACATTTTTAGCATTTAAAATTTAAAATTATTTTAATCGTGTTTATTTAACCCAAAATACTTATTTTTGCATTTAATTAATTTTAGATTAATATTTTTAAAATTTTAATTTTACTCCCCGGACATTTTTAAAAATTGTATGGATCAATATATTACGACCATTAAAAGTAAAAAAGTCAAAAGTCAAAAGTCAAAAGTCGACAGTTATTACCCGACATTGAAGGTAATTATTAAAAGCTACAGTAACAATCAAAACAATGTCGAGCTCTCATTTTTTCGTTAGTGAAGTAACTTTTGTCCCAATGTTAGCTTAATTATCGAGTCGATGATTATAAAGACACATGTCAGCTCTCTTGATGTGACGGCGACACGATTTTTACTAAAACAAAATGTATAAAAGTCTTAAACAACTAAGATATATAATTTATGTCACGTGAGACGTTTGGGGTGAATGTTTAGTTTTTGGTGTGTTCGGCTTATTTAGCGAACATCTCAATCGAGACGG
This sequence comes from Cucurbita pepo subsp. pepo, assembly GCF_002806865.2. Classification (NCBI taxonomy): domain Eukaryota; kingdom Viridiplantae; phylum Streptophyta; class Magnoliopsida; order Cucurbitales; family Cucurbitaceae; genus Cucurbita; species Cucurbita pepo. The sequence continues at coordinate 2,075,079 of NC_036651.1, read as the reverse complement.
GTTATTTTATTTTAGTTTTTTTTTTTTTTATGAAAAAATTAAATGGCTGAACCGTTGCCCCAAACACTCCCGATGTACGCTATCTCAAACCGGAATAGGAAATCATGCCATTTCCATTCGGTGTAGACTATCCCCGTGACCAAACAATAGTATATGTATCCATACGTAGACGCAGACACATACAATATATATAAGTGAAATTGATCAGACGGCTGATATTAAAAATTAAAGTTCCCAAAAGATCCTGTCCGAGGCATTGGATCAGAAACTGACGTTAGAATTGGGCCCCACGATCAGAAATATCAGGAAATCAGAGCCGTACAATTATTATTATTTTTGCAGGAGCAGGGTAGTCAGGGCCGTATGTGATCCGGACTTTTCTTTTTCTTTTTTTCTTTTTGAGAAATTAAAATTAAAGTACCGGTGATAATTCCGGCAATTACGCGCCGTAGCACAGCCGCAGGAGAGTAAAAGTCAGCCGTCTCTCTCCGTTTAATAGCCGTTATGAGGAGGAGGCGGCGGCCAATTTTTTTGAAGGGCTAAATTTAATTTGGATTTGTACTTTTATTACGGAAAATTAATATTTATATGTGGAAATTTAATTTAAAAAATATATTTTTTAATTTATTTATCCCGCTAAATTTAATTTAGATTATGTATGTGTTGCCAACCGCGTCGTAATAGTGATGGAGCCACTTATGGCTAGCCCACGTATGTATCTTAGTTGTCAATAACTGAGTCACTCTCTTGTGTTACGACGTCACTATGATGAGACTCTCGAAAGTTACCAGTTACCTCAAGTTGTGATAGTGTCGTTTGTAGCTAGGAAAGTTCTAGCTAGTAGCACGCTTGTACCAATTAAGCTTAAAAAAACGTATTGAAACGAGTATGAATGGATGATCAGAGCTCGATCAATGCTAAGTATCAAGAACCCACGTGGGTTACATACCCAATATTTTTATACTCGACCGTGTTTCTTCTTTATTTTGATATGGTACCCGAGCTATAGTTTCACAACAATGAGGCTGTCGGAAGAGGTGGACTTGTCATCATGATTTTCGAGAAAACTCCGTGTATGTTTTTTTTTTTTTTATAAAGTGTTTTTATCATTTCATATGTGTTGTTTGTTTCGAGTAAATTAAAAACATTAAAAATAAAGTTTCTATATTTATTGGCCTTTACTCAAATGGGCCATACATATTTAATTGAATTTATATTTATTAAAAATAATAAATAAATATTTTAATTGACATTGAATTACTAGCGACATTTTTCAATAAAAAAAATTATAAATATATCGCTTACAAGTTTAGATCATCACATATTGTTATTATTAATTATAATTATTTTAAAAAATAATTATCGTTACTATTATTTTTAAATGTTCATTTTTATTGACAAATTTATTATTAAAAAAAACCATTAATAAATATTTATATTAACATTTCCCAAAAAAAAAAAAATCATTTGCATTATAGGTTAACTTTAAAGGATAATTAATGATTGTGTTTTGATATACAAAATAATTAATATTTAAAAATTAAATGTTGTATTTAAAATACAAATTGTATTAAAATTTATAAAAAAAAAAAGTCTAATAAATAAATAAAAAACTCAATTAAAAATTATATATATAAAGATTTTTTTTATTTATATAATTTATAAAATTTTCATTTATTTCAACTGACTCAACATAAAATTTTGGAAGTATCCAAAACCACAGCTAGCCGATATTTTTCGTTTTAGCTCGTTATATATTGCTATCAGGTTCACAATTTTTAAAACGTGTCTAATAGAGATAGACTTTTACATTTTTATAAGAAATGTTTCGTTTCCTTCTTCAATCGATTTGGAATCTCACAATCCATTTATTTGGAGGTCAGCGTCCTCATTAGCACACCACCCAGTATCGGGCTTTGATATCATTTGTAACACCGCTAATAGATACGGTTCGCTTATACAGGGACATGCTAATCTTCTCTATATCATTCCAGTTTGATCGGATATCCCTACTCAAACTGTACGAGTGCTAATCGAGTAATTTTTAAACACGTGTAATAGAAACGAAAACGAAAAAGAAAAAGAAAAAGATGATAGATCATATAAAGCTGGTTTTGAAATATCTATATGCATATTTTGTGTTACAGTTTATGTCGGGGGGAATTGTACTGAGCATTTATTATTCCTTTCCCCTATCCTCTCATTAATTTCCCAAATTATTATTATATTCTAAATTAAATAAATAAATAAAAATATGATTTCACTTCAGGATATAAAAACTTGGATTTTCACCCACATTCATCAACAATTCTCTCTCTCTCTCTCTCTCTATACTCCGATCAACCTCCATGGATCACGGCGGCAGCGGCGGCGGACACCAGAGCTCCGACGGGTTCCTCCCACCGGGTTTCCGCTTCCACCCGACCGACGAAGAGCTGATCGCCCATTACCTTCTGAAAAAGGTGCTGGACTCCCATTTCTCCTCGCCCGCCATCACCCATGTCGACCTCAACAAGTCCGAGCCTTGGGACCTTCCTGGTCAGCTCCCTTTCTATATATATATTGTTAGATGAACACGATTCTCTATAATGGTATGATATTATACCACCGCTAGCCGGTATTGTCTTCTTTAGGCTTCCTCTCAAAACTTTAAAACACGTCTGCTACCGGAAGGTTTCCACACCTTTATTATAAGTGGTGGTTTGTTCTCCTCCCCAACCCATGTGGTACATCACAATCCATCCCTTCGAGGCCCAGCGTCTTCGCTGGCACTCTATCCTTCCTTCAATTGATGTGGGATCACCCCCAATTCCACTCCCTTTAGGGTCTAGCGTCCTGACACACTGCACTAGTATATATTGTCCTCTCTAGACTTTTCCTTGAGGGGAGCTTCCCCTCCCGGCTTTAAAAGTCATCTACTAGGGGAAAGTTTCAGGCACTTATAATGGTGGTTTGTTCTCCTCCCCAACCAAGGTGGATATCATCAATATTGTCCAGCATAAGCTCTCATGAGATAGTATTATTTGATTATAAATTCATGATCATTCTCTAAATTAGCGGACGTGTTAATTCATCCTACATACATTTTTATATATATATATATATATATATATATTTTCTATTTATTGAAAATAATAATAATAATAATATTAATATGCGGGTTGAACAGAGAAAGCGCTGATGGGGGAAAAGGAGTGGTATTTCTTCAGCTTGCGAGACCGGAAATACCCGACCGGGTTGAGGACGAACCGGGCGACGGAGGCCGGGTACTGGAAGGCGACCGGAAAGGACCGGGAAATAATGAGCTCGAAAACCAACTCATTAATTGGGATGAAGAAGACGCTTGTTTTCTACAGAGGCAGAGCTCCAAAAGGCCAAAAGACCAACTGGGTTATGCACGAATTTCGTCTCGCCGGAAAATTTGCTTACCATTTTCTCTCCGCCGATTCTTCCAAGGTTCTCTCTCTCTCCCTCTCTCTCCCCCCCTCTCTCTCGGTTGAACAAGTCGCCGTCGACGTTGATAGTTTAATTAATTCATTTTCTTTTAAATAAATTAACTCACATCAACGTCAACACCCCCATCTCCACTGTATATATATATATATATATATATATATATTTTTTTTT
>NC_036651.1:2061397-2071281 GCF_002806865.2 Cucurbita pepo subsp. pepo | reverse complement strand
AAAAAAAAAAAAAAAAAAAAAAAAAAACATTTATTTTTGTGAAAATTCACAGGAAAAATTATTTTTTAAAGAATAATTTTAATATGATATCTATTAAAAAATCATAATAAATTCAATAATATTTAATAAACTAAATATATACTATATTTTTAGTGTAATTTGTTTATTATATATATATATATATATATATATTATTTTTAATTAAAGCCACGTGTTATCTTTATTTAAATATGGTCAATCTTGAAGTAAAATAATCAAATTTACAATATAGTTAAAATAATTGATGATATATATAGGCAGACAAAGACCCTTCGGTGGAATTAAAAAAAAAATAATACCAGTAAATAATTTTGTAGCATTTATTTTTGGTACAAATAATATTCTATAGTAGGTAAAGCAATAATAAAATATTTATTCTAAAAATGAATATCTAAATATTTTATAATATATAGTACACATTATTTGGATGGAGGGCCAATTTCAATGAAGCGGTTTTAATGTTTGGGAATAATAATTATAATGTCATAAATTAAATTTATTTTTCATGTCCCTTTCTATTTATTTTCCTCATATTTATTTATTTATTTATTTATTTATTTATTACGTGCATGTAACAGGATGAATGGGTGATATCCAAAGTTTTCAAGAAAACCGGCGCCGCCATGCACGGCGGCTCATCGACGAGGAAGAGTCGCCTGGATCCCGAACCGAGTTCCTCTTCCTCGGTGTCTCTGCCTCCTCTACTCGACTCCTCCGCCGACCCGAGTGAGCACGAGCTGCACGTGACCTGTTTCTCCACCAATAATGTTAACTACCCTGCCGGCGGAGGCTCTGATCTCTCCCCCTCGGTCTTCCCGAACCTTCTGAGCTTCCAGGAGAATCTGCAGGCGCCGTTCTTCTCCCCCGTGGGTCCGCCGCTGGTTCATCTACTCACCGACGCTGCTGAGTTGGTTGGGTGCGGCGATGGTCCGGCACCGGAGGATTCGAGGCTTGTCGGCTCCGCTGACATGGCTGCTTATATGTGGACCTTCTGAAAATTCCGTTTTATTTGTAATTTCTGAAAAAGAATTAAGAACTTGACAAATGAAAACAGACCACTTTTTTGTTATATTATTATTTTAGTAGAACTTCGAAATGCCCAATTAAATGGTGCCACGTGTCTTTTATAAAAGTTTCTATTTTTTCAGTTTTTATTCTTTTATTTTGTTTGTTTTTTTTTTTTACTTTTATAAAATTTGTTTAAAAACTTTTTAAAAAATACTAGTAAATTTTTAATTTTTTATTGATACCTTCAATTTTTAAAAAATAATAATAATAAAAAATAGTTAGTAATTATTAAAAAAATATCAGCATTATCTGGGCAGCGGAAGCATGGTGGGCCCATAACTCGGTCCTAGGATGATGTCCCACATTAGTTGGGGAGGAGAACATACCACCATTTATAATGGTGTGGAAACCTTCCCCTAGCAGACGCGTCTAATACCCTTGAGGGGAAGCCCGAAAGATCTGGGCTGTTTCAAATGGTATCAAAGCCAGACACTGGATGATGTGCCAGTATTCTCGCTGTTATCCAAAGGGGGTAGACACGAGGCGGTGTACCAGTAAGGACGCTGGCCTCGAAAGGGGGTGGATTGTGATGTCCCACGTTAGTTGAGGAGGAGAACAAACCACCCCACCCCTTACAAGGGTGTGGAAACCTTCTCGAACAATATTTGCTAGTAGTAGATCCGGGTAACCACCCATCCTTTATAAGGGTCATTACTGTTGGATGATGGAAGTCCCACATCGACTAATTTAGGGAATGATCATGTGTTTATAAGTGAGGAATACTAACTCCATTGGTATGAGGCCTTTTGGGGAAGCCCAAAGCAAAGCCATGAGAGCTTATGCTCAAAGTGGACAATATCATACCATTGTGGAGACTCGTGTTCGTCTAACTTGGTATCAGAGCCATGCCCTAAACTTAGTCGTGCCAATAGATTGGTAAATCCTCAAATATCGAACAAAGAACTCCTAAAGAAAAGGAGCCAAGCCCCTCCTCGAAGGCAGTCAAAAATGACTAAGACTCCAAAGGAGTCGAGCCAAAAGGAGCCAAGCCCCTCCTCGAAGGCAGTCAAAAATGACTAAGACTCCAAAGGAGTCGAGCCTCGATTAAGGGGAGGCGCACTTTGTTCGAGGGGAGGTGTTGGATGATGGAAGTCCCACATCGACTAATTTAGGGAATGATCATGGGTTTATAAGTGAGGAATACTAACTCCATTGGTATAAGGCCTTTTGGGGAAGCCCAAAGCAAAGCCATGAGAGCTTATGCTCAAAGTGGACAATATCATACCATTGTGGAGACTCGTGTTCGTCTAACTATTACATTAACACTTAATAATTTAATAATTTTTTTTAAAACGATGAATATATGAATGAAAATCGTCTATCGACACTTCATAGATTATCTCTATAAATATTTTAATATTATTTAAAAAAATTTATGAATACTTTAAAAATATGTATTTCCACACTTTTCAAAATAAAAAAGTAATTTTGAAACTATTTTAAAAATTAAATAATATTTTTTAAACACAATATTTATATTTTCATCCAAAACTGAAAATAAAAGTATTTTTTTAATTTAAATAGATTTCTATAATTATTTTATTAAATCGTGGTTATTATTTTAAATAGATTAATTAATTATTTTATAATAGAATTTTGAATGTATTAATTTTGGAATAATAAATAAAAATAAATACCGAAAGAGAAAGGAGAATCGATTTCCATGGAAGATGGCGGCAACAATTCGAAGGCTTTGTTTCGACTCCGCGCTTTCTTGTGGAGAAAGGAACCGATTTCTCTGTGATTCTGCGTCTTCAACTCCTCCAAGCTTCGTCTCTTTCAAGTGTCTCTCCTTCTCTGCTGCTCTCTCGTTGAGCGTCGTTCCCAATGTCAAAGGTAATTGCGAACATTTCATCCTAAATCATCATCGCGAATCCATTCTCTTATCGTCACTTCTTGTGAAGAATTTGAAAATCATAATCAAAAGACCAGAAAGAATGGGAAGTAAGTATCATAATCGCGAATTTCTGATCGGAGAATTTCGTTTGGTGGGGTTTATTTATAGTTTTTTCTTACAAGGCAAACAGAGGGCGGGGAAATTTAACATTTGGGGGATCTGTTGAAATTTTCAGAATCGTTGTCACAGAGCGCTCGGGAGAGATCAATTCGTCATGGATCCGTAACTTGCATGGCCAAAAGATATGCTCCTAACACTACGAAGAGAAAGGTATGGTTATTTTAGCTTCGACAGCGTGTGAATCATGGTAGAAATTTGCAAATCGAGAGGCCGGGGATGCATATCATATGTTTGTGTATTTGTCTATGTTAGGGCTCTAACCATATTTCTTCTCAGAAGTACATGTTCTGTTCGAGCATGATTGATCAAGTCCTTATCAATTTTGATTAATTTCTATATGAACAAAAGTGTAATATATGAAATCATCTTCAAACAGAATTGACCCCTTTTATGTTAGTTTGAATGACGTCCTTCAAAAGTCCCGCGTTCTGATTGCTATCACTTCCATATAGTATATGTAACGGCCTAAGTCCACCGCTAGCCGATATTCTCCTCTTTGGGCTTTCCCTCAAGATTTTCAAAACGCATCTGCTACAGAGAAGTTTCCACACCCTTATAAAGGGTATTTCGTTCTCCCCGATATGGGATCTCACAGTATAGAACGCATATTTATCTAATTTGAGTTTGTATCTTTGAAATGAGGTGATAGAGAAAATCTGTTTTACATTCTGTTATCTAATTTGAGTTTGTATCTTTGAAATGAGGTGATAGAGAAAATCTGTTTTACATTCTGCTGGGATTATTCTACACCAAAGTTTGGATTATTCTACTTCAATGATGCAAAAGTCATTGGGAATAATATTGTGTAATTTGTTCATTATGTTAATGTCACTGTTGATTTGATCATGAAATAACTTGTCGATTGCATTCAAATGCAGAGGTTGAGTAGGAAGAGGGGTGGTGATCCAGAAAAGAAAAAGAAGACAAGGAGGAAAGGGGGAAGGAAAGATTTCAAAATAATCCGACTCTCCTCAACCGCTGGGACTGGTTTTTTCTATGCCAAGAAAAAAAGCAGGAAGATGGCTGATAAGATTGAGCTCCAGAAATTTGACCCTCTTGCAAAACGACATGTTCTGTTCACTGAAGTCAAGTAAGTCAGCTTGTCCCCTGTGATTATATATATATATATATATAGATAGATACATAGATACATAGGGTAGATCCGTCAAGCATTGCTTGTAGGAATCTTTTGTTCTAGTTCTGTGTGAACTGTTGTCTGAAGGATCCATTGCTGTCTAAAGGAAATCTTTGAGTTCAAGAACTAGTGGAAATCCAATTCTAAAATTGACCGGCATAAAGACTTTTTATTTACTTTAGGTTACAATTACATAATGGTTATAATTACATAATGATTAATTATGACCATTAAGTATGAATGTTACAACTCTTGGAATGCCTTCAATAGTTTGATTTTGAGGCTATATAAAGCCATGTATGTTTATTTGTAAGCAGACTTGGAAAATGTAGTAAAAGAAGCATTTGTGCTCTTTTTTAGCCAATGGCTAAGTTTCTTTGCAATTCTATGTAGTTTAGGTTGCATGTAGAATCATTCAAGCTTGATATGATCAATCTTGCTCGTGGAATGATTCGAATCTCAATCAAGTGTTCTTGCTTTGAGATATTTGATCAACAAAAATCATTCAAGCTAGACATGATCGATCTTGCTTGTGGAGTGATTCGAATCTCAAACAATGTTCTTGCCTTTCGATATTCGATCAACAAGGTAATCCGAATCTTACTCCCCTTGTAGTGATATCCGCGTATTAACTAGAGGAAATCCCATTCTAAAATTGACCTGCATAGTAAAAGCTTTAATAATCATGGGCATAAGCACCAAGTTATGTACACTTTCCATCCTTCCTACCTTTACTCACAGCCTGGTAAGATTGATTTAAATAGTTTTGCTTTACAATATCCAGTTTGATATATGAGGGATGAAATACAAACCAAACGTTGAGAGTGGAAAAACCTACAATGTAACACCATCTAGCCATGAAGAAACTTCTTCAATCGAAGGTCTCTTCCTTGGATCTTGGTCTATGCATTTACAAGTAATACCAAGGACCTCTAGAATCTGTTTTTTGCTATTTGTATCCCAAATTGCAGGATCAATAATCTCCTCTTCTTTCTTTTCTGATTTCTTCTGAATCACCCATGACACCAGATCCCTGCAGGCTTTACCTTTGCATACCTCTACAGGCCTCCGCCCAGTTAGAAGCTCGAGAAGAACAACGCCAAAACTGTAAACATCGCCCCGGCAAGTAGCAATTAATGTCTGGCTGTATTCAGGAGGAATATAACCCAATGTCCCAACCAAGTCTGTGGTAACATGAGTGTCATATGGCCGGAGTAATCTTGAAAGGCCAAAATCAGCTAAATGAGCCTCGAATTTGTCATCCAGAAGTATGTTGCTCGACTTGACATCGCGGTGAATTATGTTTGGTTGACATTCCTTATGCAAGTAAGCCAATCCATGAGCAGCACCCTGTGCGATTTTGAGTCTTGCTTCCCATTTTAGTATTGAATTATCATCATCAACAATCTCATGAAGCCAATAGTCCAAACTTCCATTCTCCATGTAGGAGTAAATTAATAGCCTGTCGTTTCCATGTTTGCAGTAACCTTGAAGAGAAACAAGGTTCTTATGCTGCGCTCGAGAAAGAGCTTCTACTTCAGCTTGGAATTCCCGTTCCATCTGACCACAATCTCCTGTAAGCCTCTTGACTGCAGCTTTTGAACCATTGGGAAGGCTGGCTTTGTAAACCAGGCCAAATCCACCACAGCCGATTATGTTTGCTTGGTTGAAATTGCAAGTAGCTTTTAACAACTCTGCAACTGTAAGATCCTTGCATTCTGAATTCTGAAAGAGCACCAACTTTGATGACCCAAGAGCTCCAGATAACCTGTTAGGCCGGTCAAATTCCTCGTCAAAACTGTTACTCCGATCTCCAACATCTTTCCTGGACATTTTGAGTAGAACCACTGTAAGGACCAGGAGGATTGCTGCAGCTGCTCCGACTGTAAGGCAGAGAATGACACTTCTCCCAACTTTTCTCTTTGAGTAAGTGTCGGTTTCAGGTCTTTTTTCTAACCCATCAACAGAACGACAAGGGTTGTCGATTTCCCCACAAAGTCCTGCATTACCATCAAAGCTTGAGCTGGGAAAACTTAAGAATTGCCCTCCATTTGGAATTGGTCCCTCCAAGTGATTATTAGCCACGCTGAACTTCGACAAGAATGTAAGCTTGTTGAGTGATGGAGGAATTCGTCCATAAAGATCATTATTCGACAAATCTAAGGCTTCCAAGTTCTCCATCTCTGATATGGTGTTTGGGATGGACCCAGTTATATTGTTCCTACTCAAATCCAACGCATGCAGCCCTTTTAATCTACCAATTTCTGGCCAAATAGTTCCATTAATTCTGTTGTAGCTCAAGTAAATCGATGGTGGAAAGCTCGACGCTTGGTTGTATTGCAAACCAGTGGAACTTTGATTTCGTTTGACAAAAAGGGGGATTCCAGCAGACGATGTCGAACCCGACAAGCTGCAGTTTCTGGAAATTAGTGCTTTCATCTGTGTCAAGCTTTTTGGGATTTCTCCTGACAGTGAGTTGTTGGATAAGTCCAAATAAAATAAATTCTCCAGCTGACCTATCCAATCCGGGATACTTCCATCTAAGTGATTCCAAGACAAATCCAGGATGCTTAATTTCTTGCAACCTACTAACCAACCTGGAATTTGTCCTCTCAGGCCACAGTTACCAAATGCCAAAAGCATCAAGTTGTCGAAAACAGTTTCACTCTGTGGAATTTCCTCATTACGAAAGTTCTTTGTAAGAATAAGAACAGTCAGGTTCTTGCAATTATGTAGAATAGATAATGCACCACTCAAGTCTATAATACTATTGTTCGACAAAGATAGAAAGGACAGAGAGGATAGCTTAGCATAATCTCGAGGAATTTGACCAGTTAACTTGTTCTTGGCAAGGCTAAGAGTTTTCAATTCATGGCAATCAGACAGAGAATTCGGTAGAGGCCCCGAAAAGTGATTAGAGGCTAGATCAAGCATTTGAAGATCTGGTAGCCTAGAAAAATTGAGATCTATAGCAGCAGTAAAGGAATTATTTCTAAGATCAAGAACTCTAAGCTTTGAGCACAATGACAGAGATGAAGGCAGAATTCCAGAGAACAAGTTGGAATGTGCAACTAACTCCCGTAATTCTGAAAAATTACCAAACACATTTGGAAGTTCGCCAGAAAACTTGTTTCCGAATACGATAAAGGATTTAAGCCTAGAAAGCTTACTCAGTTCCATGCTTAACTGGCCAAAGAAGCTGTTCCCAGGGATTGAAAAGTACTCCAAAAACGATAACGAATACAACGATTCTGGAAGATGTCCAGTAAGCAAGTTATTATCTGCACGGAAATGTTTGAGAGATTTGCTGCAATCGTTTACTCCTTGAAGATTGCCGGATATTTGGTTCAGTGAAATATCAACAACCTGAATCATGTTGGAGGAATTGCAAATCTGTGAAGAAAACTGTCCTGTGAAAGAATTGTTACTTATATTGAAGGCAACAAGATTTTGAAATCCCACTAGCTGGGGGAAATCCCCAATGAATGAATTGCTGGAAATATTAAGAACACGAACAGATATCAATCCGGAAGTTGCATTAGTGACTGATCCTGACAGCTTATTGTAACTCAAATCCAACACCTGGAGTTGCTTCAACCTTGAGAATTCTGTTGGCAAAACACCTTCAAGCTGATTGTATGATAGATTCAGCCAAATTAACTGATCCAAACCACCAAGAGATTGTGAAATCTTGCCTTTCAGATTCATATTAGGCAGTTCTAACCTGGTAACTCTGTTAGTGATAGAGCTGTTGCTATCATATCCACAAACGACACCATCCCAAATGCAGCAGTTGGGTTCCTTTAACCATACAGAGATAACAGAACTATTTGAAAGGCTATTCAGAAAGCCCCTCAATGCCAGTAAATCTCTTGGATCACAGAGTTGATTCGACTGTTTCAGAGCCAAAGAGAAGGAAAACAAGCAACTCAATAATAACATCCATTTGAGGATAGTCGGTTTGACAAGAGAAAGCACCATATCTGGTCATACACTTAGCTGTTAAGAAATGAGAGGAATCCAAATAAAGAAAAATCTTGGCAAACTCTAATATGTGGAAGAGAAGGAGGAGAATCCCAAGTTGAGCAACTTGCAAAAGAAGCAAAATAAAGATGAAATCACCAATCCCAATCAGATACCAAACCCTTTCCCGATAAACAGAAACAGATGAACCCAGAATTGAACTGTCAAAACGAACACCAGAAAGCCACAAACTCAACAGAACAAAAGAAACTTGGAGAAACCCATATGCCAAAACGATACCAGATCCCAAAGAGACAAGAAGAAGAAGAGTAGGAGAAGCTTGAAAAGGAAGAGAGGAGGAGAAACAAATAAAGAAATGATTCTCGCAGGGCCAGTGGAGATCATGACTTGCAAATGAAGTACGTAAAGTAAGTAAAGAGACAGCAGCAGAAGCAGCAGCAGCAGCGTCAGAAACGCCTCATTTTCTGGGTGAACTGTTGCGAGAAATCTGAGGTTAGAGTTCCGAGAAGCAATGTCAAATCTGGGTTTGGAAAAAAGATATCAAAAAGAGAAAAGGAGGAGCCGAGGAGGGGGAGAGCAGGGGCGGAGAACCAGTGTACTTTACAGTGTATATATATATATATATATATATATATATAGATATAATTGGAGTGAGAGAGAGCTGACTTGAGGAGGGGAAAATGGTGGCCTTTTGGAGGTGAAACTTGAGGGTTTACAGGTCTGAAAACTTGTCTCTTTTTTCACTCCTTTGTTTTGTGATTGTCAGCACCTACGACGTTGATCTGTTCCTTTTTAATTTTATTTTTCTGTGTCTCTAGAAGAAATTGCAGAGAAAAAGAGGGAAAAGAAGGAAAGTAAGTGAGAGTGGAGTTGGAAAAGTTGGGTGGTGCGCAGCGCAAGGACCGATGTGAGTTTTTCTCTACTCTTCACGCCTACTCCATCTTTCATGCACGTGTCTCGCCAATTATTTCCTTTTCTCTTCAATAAAAAAATATTGGATTTTCCTAATTAAGATAAATGATATATTTTATAGCGGTGAAAATTTTATATTTAAAGTAGACAATATCATACTATTATATATATAGAGATTATAGAGATTTTCATGCCTGTATAGTAAATTATATTTTTTTTTCTTTAAATAAACTATATTTTATATTAAAAAATATTTTTTAAATATTGTAATAGGGTATATAAGTAAATTATAATTATGATTAAAGTAGACCGTATCATACTATATTGTATATGTTTTTTTATGTAGGTTTATGCTTTTTAGCCCACTCTTTTTTGGTAGTTCGATCTTGGAATTTTTTTTTTTCTGTATTTTCGGAATATGAGTGTGTTGTGTGACTTGTTAGAATTGATCCTACGGATACGACAGAGAAGGAAGAAAGAAGTCGGTCATCTTGATCAAGATGATTTGATCTCCTTAAATATTTAGTCTAGGCTAGTATTTGGAGCACAGAATATATGAAATATATTCCAAACACTATATTAGAACAAATCTTAGAACTATGAGTCATACTTATCATACCTCGTGGCTGGACTCCGAAAAAAGAGTTAGAAGTGAGAGTCCCAAAATGTTATTCTTTCGTTTATGTTTATACTGACTTAGGTGAAAGGAGAAACCTTTCTTTGTCTTGA